>NC_041358.1:26641628-26716628 GCF_900634415.1 Cottoperca gobio
AAAATCTCAGCAGCGAAATATATCTCTGTGCAAGTAAATCAAGTTAAAATAATTATCTAATATGGATTCATTTTTATTTTGACAGGGGCTGATAGAAGACGCTTCTACGTCAATATATAATGGATTACTTAATCAAGTGTTCGTATCGTTCAGAGCGCGCTTTATGCGTGTTTTATTTTCCAGAATCACAGTTCAGACAGCTACTTAAACTTCCACCAGCACAGAGCCTGGAACATTATTTCAAGATATTGCTGGTAGTAAAGTGAGTTATCAGCACATGTACGGTCTTATTAATTATGTAACAGATAATATATGCTCTACATCTCAAAGTGTAAGTGCCTGCAGAACATTAAGCATTCAGTCTCAGAGCTGCACGATGTGTGTGTGTGTTTTTTGGCGAGGGCCCATCTGAATGTGAATGTAGTAAATAAGAGCGCATGGGGTCTTCATGGGACGACCTCAGAGAGGAGACGCAGCAGGTGAAGCAGAGCATGAGGCCGTTAGACGCACGGTTGTAACGTTAAAGCTGTAGTAGTGAGAGGATGTGGAGCAGGTGATCCTCTGTGTGTCACAACATCGGCCATGTGAGCTTTGTTTTGGTCCAGACTGAAATATTTGGCACGAATATTCAGAAGAAAGTCAGATGTAGAATTTGAATAACTTTGGTGACACCCTGACTGTAGCAGCACGATGACACTCAGACCTCGGCTCACACCTGGTCCCCATTAGTCCCTACTCATACCGGTCTATACTTTGTCTTTGTTGGCTTACTTCTGTTTCCCTGCCTGCGTTCTGGACTCCATGCCTGTAAGCGCTTTCATATAAATCATTGACTTGTTCCTTTGAGTCTCACTCCTGCTGCCTGCACTCCAGACGTGACCAAGATGGTGATCACAGTAAACAGTAAACCTGCATGTTGGCATGCTGACGCTAGTATTCAGCTCATTTTATTGACAGTGATAATAGAGACTGATAACAGAGACGAACAGAGAAGGAGGGAGGACGTGCAGCAAAGGCCGTCAGCCAGAATCAAATCTGGGACATTTTTATAATGTAATATGATAAATATATGCTCATTCATCAATGTTTGCAGAAGCTTTAATCATCAAAACCAAAGAGAGCAATAAATGTAAATGTTATTGCACAGGGGCTTTAATGAAGACGGTTACAAAACATTCTGTCGTTGCTGCACACCTCAACTCTTTCCCGTCGCCTCACTGCCTTCACTTTGCACCCGAGAGCAACAGTGAGTCGAACTCTGATCCCATCATCTCCTGACAGATCACAACATCTTGGTAACTCGTGATCTCTCTCTCCATCTCTGTGATGGACATCAGTGTCCGTTTGCAGTGTTGCCATCAAAACACAGACGAGAAGAAGACAGACGGAGCGAGAGCAAAGAAGAGAAACAAGGGAGGGTGAGACAGAACGCAGCCGTGTGTCCGTCACAGCTTCCTCCTCTTGCTTTATATAAACATCCAACGCGTTATTCGTCTTCATTTACTCACAGTTGGGATGTAACACACACATTCAATGCAGAAAAGGCCTTTACAAGCGTGAACTGAGAAACAAACTCAAATTGTGCTCAGGTTAGACAAACTGTCTCGTCAGCGTCTTCAACCTCAGATTGTCCACATGTGTCTCTATTAATTAGCTAGAGCACTGTGGGAATTATAGTCCTATCATTTCTGTTGACTACAAAGGCCCCCACTAGGTGGCAATCTTATTTTGTCTGCATACACAGAACAAAACGGTCTCTAACGATATCATTTCATCACTTAATGAGAAGCTCTCCGCCCTAAACGCAGCACAAACAGATACATCATTGTCATAAAACAAATACGCCAGCTTGAATTAAATGAAAAGGTTATTATAGAGAGTGTGAGAGAACAAACATTTACGCACTTCCCCCCCGACACACACACACTCTCAGTAACACCACCTTCTCTATTCTGCATTAGTTTGACAGGCACACGGTTTTGTGGCACAGAAAATGGTTTTTCAGCGTGTCATCATTAATAATTTACTTATGACAAACAGCTCTGACATTTCCACTGCGCTGGGTGTCTGTCTGACTCTGACAGCGAGACAATAATAAAGGGGCAGGAGACAGATATAAGGAGAGACAGATTCTCACTCAGTTGTGTGCTGATGGAATTAGAAAGGGTCAGGCCTGATAAAGTGTCAAACCTTCAGTAGTCAAACATTGATGGAAGAAGCGATGACCTTTTTAGAAATCGTCCTCTAACTTCAACCTTCCTAAGTGAGTAAAAGTAGCTCTAACGTAAGAGTTAGCGAAGAGTTTTAGCAAAGTGTGTGAGATGATTAGCAGGTTTTCATGACATTTAGATTCACATGCCTCGTCTGAAACATCCGTCACACACTCCCTCAGCTTTCCGCCACAACAGCGTGTGAACGAGCCGATGTTGCCGGCAGACTAAATAACGGACTTCGTAAATTTCTTGAGTCTTCCAACTTGAATATCCGTGTGACTGGCAGCTCTACGGGTGGATAATAAAGCAACGTGTGAGGCCCGAGGGCAGCAGGGTGCGGGCGCTCTCAGAGCTCGTGAAGAACACTGAGAGAAGCAGACAGATTGAAACCAGAGGTGGTGTCACACGTTATTGCTTCTCCACTCTGCACAGTGGCTTCACAATGCATTACGTTTGAGCAACAATAGACCGATATGAAAACAATAAATTGCACGTATCAAATTGTGCAGACATTGTTTCATCTCTGACAGAGGGCGAGGACACAAAGCTGAGTCTGTTTTGGCTAAAAATAAATCTTCAAATGCTAAAGCAAATACAGAGAAGTGCTGTAATCTGTGGGTCTGAAAACACTTTAGATCATTTACAAACTTGTTGGAAACACTTAACATTAATGCATATTCTGCACGTTAGCCGAGCTGAGCACCAGCAAGTCTGTTACCAGGGTTAGGGTTAGGGTTATCTGTTCTCAGAGGGCCGTTCTAGTTCTGTAAGGATTTGGTCATAAACCAAAGTGTACGAACATTTAAATACCCGATGATGGCTGGACAAAACTGAAGGGATAACCAAAGTGATTCAAGTTCATCCTCAGGAGGACCAACACATTTCACTCAAAACTACAAATGTAAACCTCATGATGGCGCTAGAGATAAAGTCCGGGCTCCACAAAGTCACTCGGCTTCATCCTTTGAGGAACACGAATGCCTTAATAACATTTCATGTCAATAAATCTAATAGTTGTTGAGATATTTCACTCTGGACCTCAGCGGTCCACCGACATTGTTATTTCTAGAGCCACGCCGCTAGAAAAAAGTCATTTGGTTATCGCCTTGCTGCTTCACACAGACTCCAACTAAACCAAGAACCCTGGAGCGTGTTCTTTGTACAGGTGGAAAAATAACGAGGCTTGTGTTTGGTGTGTAAAGAATGAAAAACACTGACACTGCTGTAAACAGGCAATTTCCCAACTGCAGCTGAGAGCAGTCTGGTGGACGCTTTATGGACGGCCAGCAGCATCGCCATCGCGCTCCAATCAGCTTGTGATCAGAAGAAATGAGGATCACACACACTGTGTCCAAGTCAGTAAACAACCCTGCCGAGAATAGAGCCAGCACGGACAGCCCTGCACAGATAACCACTGATAACACAATGCACACACACAAACACACACACAGCACGTCTGTAACCACTGAGGTCTGCAGCATTTGCAGAAAACATCACCTGAGAAGTATAACATGAATTGTGGATTTGACATCCCTCAATATGTCCGCCATGTGCAGATTTTTATATACGTGCATGTGTGTGTTGCCGGTCAGCATGGCAGCCGAGGAACTACAACAACACACGGACAGTCTGTGATGGATGTGAACGTGTAAATGATTCAACTGAAAAAAGTGGCGTCACATTTTCTCTCTAAGAAAAAAATGCAGCTCTAATTTGCAAATCGGATATAAGGTTTGTAGTAGTTTGGGTTTAACGAGTAGGAATCAGTTGGTTTTAATCCCGCGAGTCAAGTCCATTTTATTTATATAGTCAGATATCCCAAATGTGTGACTTTAAATGGATTGATCAATAATTTCTTTAGAAAAGGTCCAAGTACATTGGAGTTTACTCACCCAAGCCAATGCTTTTAATAAAACACATGATTACAGACACACTCTCCATGTTTACCTTTGTGTTTGTGAAGAGGAGAAAAAGAAAGTGCCTTTTACTCTTTTTAAAAATATCTTTTAATAACGCCATGATGATGCTTTAGTAATTACTGTCCAATTGAATCATCCAGAGATTGTGGAGAGCCGCTATTGTCCCATCACTGCACTCAGTCACTTCAGTCGTATTCATCCTGCATCGGCTCACTGCGAGCCGGCGGTGGTGAGGAGTGTGTGAGAGCCCTCAGACAGAAGAGCTATTCAATGCAGGAGATGACAAACACACACATGCAGGTTTGACATTGCACTGTGTATAAGAAGTGGACGTAGTCACCGTGACGTCACCGTGACGGTTGTGGACTACGGTTTTGAAGCCTTGATTTTGGCAATTTGGTCGTCGCCATCTTGGTTTTTGGCAACCAGAAGTGACAAGAGAGGGTGGAGAAAGAGCGAAGTACAACCGAACTGAACTGAAAACACACTGAGAAAGAGTTCAAGTTGTAAGATGAAAATGACCTGTCAATCACAAGGTAGCCCCGCCCTAAAGCATACTCTGCTTTATCGTCTATTTTACTCTAAATAGGACATACTTTACTAAATGAACTTCATGCTGTATTGAAGAAGACTTGGAACTAGAGATTGAGATCATTAACTCATCAGAAAAAATGTTTACTGAGGTAATAAATCAAGTGGGAAGTCGGAACATTTTCTCATAGACTTCTATACAATCTGACTTCTTTTTGCAACCGGAGTCGCCCCAAGGGTTACTTGGGGAGGTGGTTAGGAGCGCGATTTGGAGTCCAATGAAGTATGTCTGTCATTTTTGGTTTGAAAATATTTCCGGCTAATGGCTAGGGTTAGGGTCTGGTTAAGAAAGAAGTCGCCCCCTGCTGGTTATGAGACATGGAAAGCAAAGCAAATCAAGAAACTAATTCAAGACTCCACATTAGGTCTACTACCCCCGTACACACACACACACACACACACACACACACACACACACACACACACACACACACACACACACACACACACACCTATTTGTTCCCAGAATACATGTAAAACCATCCAGGAATACATTCTCATTCACAGCGCTGTCACTTGGCCTTGTGCTCATGCTAGATAGCCTAACCGCTCTTCTTCTCTGGCTCAATTCACAAGTTCAGCTTAATGAGTCATGGATTTAGCATATGCTGCCAGTGTCATTAGTTTAACAACTCTTACTGCCTTGAATCTCATTTAAATGAACCACTACTCCCACACAGCCAGCAGCTCTCCTTTTACAGCTTCTCCATTTCCTACAATGAGACGATTCTGGAAATTGGGCTTTTGTCCTGCAATACCGGCCACAGTACCGGAGACCCTGCTGAGATCCAGGGTCTGAACCATTTTTGTACACAAAACTCTTTTTAATAATCAAATCTGCAGAATGTTATTTTAAATGTAGTGCTGATACCAGGCAAGTATTAAATATGCAATGAACATATTCTATAACCTTTTCCCTCACACACACACACACACAGCACAAAAAGGTCAAATAGGGACCAAAACATTGTTAGTGCTCTCCTCTATTTGTAACCAGCGTGGTCGCCTGATGGCCATGAAATGCCAGATTGATTCAGCTCAATTACTGTCATTAGGGCCACTTTTAACAGCAACTCTAAGTACTGTTATTTCATCGAGCACTTCCGAAAACATGTTTTTATCCAGACCGCTGCGTGTCAAAGGCTTCAAAATGTACACACACACACACACACACTCACACACACATCTTCAAATACAGACACAAACAAACACAACACTTTCAACCCAAAGCAGAACTAGATACCAGAGATGGAGGCTTAATTGCTTCATTTACGAAGCAGTGTTTGCTATTTCAACATGTCTTTCAAGTGGAGCTCCGTATGGGACATAACAATCTGTCAGAGGATCCTCATTGGAAGCACATAAACAAATCAAAACTACTGTCAAAGTCAGTGTTTCTCACTAACATCCACAATACAAAGAGCTAAAACTGTGCAGCCGGGCAGAGTGGCGTGGAGAGCGGAGCGTGAATACATTCAGAGGTTTTTATTAAGAAGTAAATATTCATGCATGCAGTGTGAAAGTAGAACTGTTAAAAGTGCGAGAGGTGCGAGAGGTGCGAGAGGTGCGAGAGGTGCGAGAGCAACGATCACAGAAGTCCCTAAAGTAAAGAAATGAGATTTGGAGAATGTGAAGTCAAGTGTGTTCAATGTGGGCACGTGGTGTGAACTGGACAGAGATCCTCTTGGGAGTTATAACGGTATACAAATATCAGGCTATACGATACGTGATACGCGATATGAAAGCTGATGATTATCATACGTGTGCATTTGCTTATCTACGATATTAAACAAAATGACATGAGTGTGTGTGTGTGTGTTAGAGGTCAGACAGCAGCACCTACAGTACACAGCTCACAGCTGTTGTTATTCATTTAGTAGTTCATTTAACATGCTATAGAGCTGCTAACAAGTAAACTAACATGCTTCAGTTACAGATTAAATCAAGTTTATTATTAGAGTTCATAAAAATAAAAATCATAAAAGCTGTAATACTGTGATATTGTCTGATTATCATATTGTAAAAATGTCTAATTGAGAGTGTGAACGCTCTTGTTTGATGATGTCACTATAGAAAGACAAATCGTGGCAATGTGGTCATTCGTTTTCCAAGAGACCTTAAGGTGAATAAAAGTATAGATCGAGCTAATATGGCGTTGTATGACAGGTGGGTCGCTGTAAGCAGCAAGTGCACATACAGCATCCTGCTACAGTCTAACATGGAGCGAGGGACACACTGAGTGATGGACTGAATAATGTCACCATGCTCTGCTGATAGCTGGGAAAACTCACATACGCTTCCTCTTCCATAACTTGTTGCTCTCACTTGGTTGGAATTCAGATTAATTTCCTTTAAAAAAAACAGAAGCAGGTGCAACATCTCATTTCCGTCCTCCTGTCAGGTGGCTGTGGGTTTGTGGCTAAGTGGCCCTGAGAGGTGGATGGTCATGGCTTGTAATGATCCTGACTCACTCTGGTCATCGTCCTCGCAGCACATGAAGTGTTTATCTGTCATGTAGTATTGTTATAATTATATCAGGCAGGGGGAGAGAAGACTTATCTGGTGCATGACGGAGCATCTCTACAGGCCCAGTAATCAAACACGTCAATACCACGGTCACATGGGCGCACGTGCAAATTAAAGCAGGAGGGGTCTTCATTCAGTTACTCCACTTATTTCAAATGTAACATTTAGTCTCTCCCCCTTTCCTCTCCCCCTCCCATCTATCCTCCCACTTTGTCTCTGCCGCCTTGCTCCTCAAGCTTCTGTCTCTTTAGCTATAGACATATCTCAGTATGGGATGTGGCATCCTGTGCCTGTGGTGAGGCAGGAGGGAGGGGGGGCACAGAGGGGGCCAACACCACTAGAGGTGAAGCCCCAGCTTCAGCAGGGGAACAGAGGGGGGTGTCACCGCTATAATCAGCTAGAAATTCCACAGCGCTGCAGGGCAGGAAACAAGTAAACACACACATGCACACACACAGACACACACATGCATGTGCCAAGAGCATATGAATGAGCATACAGTAAACACACACACACACACACACACACACACACACACAAAGAAACAGTATGCCTATAATGAGAAGGTTATACTAATAATTCAGATCGAGATGCTATTTTCTTCTCTCCCCAGCAGGATGCACACCGACAGCAAAGGTTTGGGTCACGTTTAGATGAAGAGTATTGACATTTTGGGAAATATCAAATATGAAGCTACAGCCAGTAAGTTTATCTTAGCAAAAATACTGCAAGCAGGGAAACAGATAACAAATTCCACTGAGACTTTTTCTATATTCTCATTTGTTTGTTGAGAAAAGCCATACCTGATCCCAGGCTGGGAGCGAGAGAGCCAGGGGGGGGTTCTGTGTGTACGTATATATCAGCGTCATACTCACTCCCACTCCTTGCGTCGTGCCTGCGGTGTGCTGTGAATCTTATGAGCCTGGTGGGCTTTGACGATGTCCCTCTGCTCGATCAGGCCGCCCCGCCGTCTCTTCATCACATTGGGACTGACCGCCAAATCTCCATCCACCCCCAGCATCCCCCCTCCAACTTCAAAAGTGGAGGCCACGTCAAGAGAGAGGCCGAGACGGTTCGGCTGTAGAGGGGGATCGTGGCCAGACATGTGTGGGAGGTAGAGGGTGTCATAGCTGGTTGAGAGACTTTGGGGCTCCAGGAGGGAGTGGGACTCGGAGAACAGGCTCGGCTCTCCGGACAGTCCTGTACGATGCTTCTGCCAGTTGTCACAGTCCGTTGGGGACGGGTGAACGATGCGGTGCCTCGGGGAGCTGCTACCACACACCGCCCCCACGCCCAGACCACCGACCGGACACTCCGGCCCTGATGGGGCTCTCGGTCGCCGCAAAGCATTGTGGTCCCCTGTCAGAGACTGAGAGCTGACCGAACAGGAGCCCAGTTCCAGCATGGTGGGAAGGCTGCCCGGGATCTCAGCATAGTGCTGCAGGAAGGAACGAGGAGTAGAAGAAATACAGGGAAAGAAAAAGTGAGACGCATATTAATGCACACACTTTAAATGACATCAAAGATTCACAAAAACAGTTTGTCTGGATACTTTCAGACAGGAGACAGCAGATCGGGAAACTGACAAGCTGAAGTCAGTTAACAGCATTCTCTCTTTTCATCATGGACACTTTAGACCAGCTTCACATTCTCCTCCCAATATATGCAGAACCTCATACAATCATGCAAAATGGCTTGCATTCCCTCACTATTCCCATCCGAAACATAAACAATTGCACCGTTTTAGTTTGACTTTTCACATGTTTTGAAGATGCAGTTCAAATAGAAATTAAAGTATCACAAGTAGGTGATTTCTAACAACTTCTGGTACAAACCCTGCACACCTGCTGTCAATCAGCATACAGATACCTTTGTGAAATCAAACAGATACAGATAATAGCTTTGCATTACACCCTTTTACAGACATGGTGTAGCAACATCACTCCCACTTATATGTGCAGACATTCAGCCAGACTTTGCCTCGGTGCAAATAAGAATCGGTTCCGCTAAGCCTCCACGGGAATTTGCCAATGGCCCAATAGCTCTCACTTCACTGTCTTCAGTCAGTTTAAAATATTATCCGTCTTCTGAGCATCAGGGCCAAATTAGAAAAGCTGCAACGCAACCCTCAAAACCAATAATCGCATAATACTGCCGGGAGCAAAGCGAGGGAAAGTAATTTTATCAACCAATATTCTCCTTCATCTGGAAGGAACATTGACGACTCGTCTGGTTTTCGGTACGTGCCGAGCACATGGAAGACATGCATACGATACATCTTATTGCCTGACATGCTGTTAAAGCCTCAGTTTTGCTGCTGCCCTTGCTCTAGTTTTATGGAGCCCTCGCCATTTTAGTTGGCTGAATGAAAGATTTCTGGTTTAACAGCCCCTCGGAGGGAAATGCTACTAAATAACTTGGGGGGTTGAGGATATTGAGCTGTAAAAAAAGAGAGAGGATGTTGTGTAGTTGTACCGAGCAGATAAGATAAAAAGGATGGAAGCTATTCGGCTGTCTTGAGCGTCTGTTAAAAATCTATCCGACTGCTTAAGCACCCTGAGAGCCATTAAACTGCTGTCAATAAAGACACACGGCAGTAACGAGGCACTAATTATCAGGAGCCCTCTTGAGTTGATGATTGTATCATTTGTACAAGAAAGCTGCAGCTCCTTGATTTCAGGAGGTCTCCACTAACACCTCCACACATCAGGAGGACAAAGCCCCAGGAATATCTGGAAGCTTAAGGGTGAGAAGCAGCAGAACAGAGGTTGATATGGACACAAATAAACCAGCAGTAATTTGATGTATTACATGCATGAAGCATAAATTGTAAGTAAAGTAAATGTGGCAAGAAATTCTGCAAACTATCTACATGATGATCTTTTCCCGTGGCAACAGAAACTGGCTCGGCTCATTGGAGCGAACGGAAATGTGCCAACTGTTGTTCAGCTGAACTCTGATTCACCAAGTCCCACGTTAACATTATAGTCTCTCTTTTAGCATCTTTTAACTCATTGTTTTGGTTTTACGGCCCACAACTTTACAGTTTTTCACCACTCTTTCTCATCATAGATGAACCCACTGTAAGCTAACGTTAGCAGCGCAGCACCAAACAGCTAACACACACAGTTAGCGGTTATCTGGTGGACATAGTGGAGCATTTAGCAGCTAAAGAGTCAGATGTTTCCCTCAGAAGTCAGTGGAGATAAAAGAAACTGAGCTAATATTCAACCTACATGTGTTAGGTAACCACAAACACAACTCATATGAATGCTAATGTTGCTACGTGTAAAAAAGCTACTGTTAGCTAGCACAAGACGATGAAATGTAGATGTTGTCCAAAAAAATAATAATGAATTAATGCAAGTGTAACAGCAATCTTCAAACTAATTTCACTCACTTTCAGCCACAAAATAAAATGCTTTTGGTTTAATTTGCAAATGTATTATTGTCTAATTATTGTACATTATAATTAATATAAAAAAAGTTTCAAAAAGCCACAAACATCTCCAGTGAAACTATTTTTCTAACTATTTTCTGAGCTTGTTTCATTTATAATATATATAATAATTAGAGAGCAACAATAACATTGTCAGCATCACTTCCAATACCTATGAATAAGAGTTGTTTTTTAAACCACAGTGCTGCAGAAGGCATCTGCATTTGTGAAAACTATTAAAATACATTATTTTACACTGAGTAACGGGTAAATTGGAATAGTGCAATTAAATAAAAAGGACTAAAATCAAATTACTGCACTACCCTGCCAGAAATCAATTCATTATAAATAATTTATTTTACATGTTTTCTTTATATATTATTTTAAGGAAAACATTCTGATGTTTCTACAGTTTCTGATTGACCATTACCTCTGACACCCTGACTTTCCATCTCTCTGGGTTAATGGTTTACAATGACAACGCTGCTGCTCTGGAGACCAGAGAGCATTGGGACCAGAGGTTAAGTGGCTTCAACTGTAGCTGACAGAAAACACCTGCTGCTGCAAAGTCCTGCCCTCTTTCTTCTCCTGCCCGTTTTACTGAGTGCTGCAAAATGACGTCCATCGAGTTTTATTTATTTTATCTAAAAGGGATCATGTACAGTTTACAGTCAGTTGATGTACCGTACCATTGAAGCTTTAAGCTAATTTGCATCTTGCCTTGGCAGGTCAAAGCAAAGTAAAGCTCAATAACCAACAGTACAGAGTAAAACAACACACAAGACACACAATAGTGCATCACAAATGTATGCTTGTCAGATAAAAGTCAAGTCAGGAAGACGATAAGACTTCATGGTGAGTGCAGAGCTGAGCAGCTTTTAACAGACTTTTTGAATTGGTTTTGAAAGTGCTGATAGAGCTGCAGCTCCTCACAGCGTCGGGCACGGCGTTCCTCTGATTTGTGGCTTTAACAGAAACATTTTCCCAAATGCAGTGCGGCGAAATGGTATGGTGCAAAATCGCATAAAGGATATTCTTGACAGAAATTACTGAGCGAGTATACACAAAGTCTCGTAGTGGAGGAAAGGCCAAACCATTTAAACCAGGCTCATGTTTGAAAATGATCATGAGCTCAGTACCATATAGTGATAAAAATGTGAAAATGCTCCGAGTTTTATTTGTATTAGGACAGGAGAGGCTGTTTCCCCAGCGTGCCACCAACATGCAATAACACATATGCGACAGGATCATGGCATGCATAAATATCTTGGCTCTGTTACACGTTTCTGAAAGTTCAAATTTGGTTCCAGTCGCATGCAAAGATATTTAAAATCAGTGACTATGTCAAGCCTTCACCTTTGATGAAAATATCAGCATTATCATGAACAATAGTTGGTGAAATATGATGAATATATATGTGTTTGTCCATCGTGTGGTTCCTGGCAGCGGGAGCTCTGTTTGAGAAATGGCAAGGGAGCTTTTCATTGATCCGGTGCTTACTGAATCCATTTTGCAAATTATGTTATCAAACTGGCTGAACACAATTTCGCCGATATAAGGGTGTTTGAGTACAAACAGTTGGATCTGGGTATTATATTACAAGAAAAGCACCAGTCACACAAACAGGAAAATACAAGAAAAACTAAATATATTAACTCAGAAAGGTGCATTTTCAGGATCAATAGTAATAAAACAGGCTCGTACAAACATCAAACCCTTTTTTAAAATACAAATATGGTTGGTAAAGGGTTGAATAACAAATAGGCCTCCTCTAGAAGATACTGAAATGCACACAGACAAGAAAGTATATACGACAATAAACATTCATTGTAAATCGCTGCTCTTTAAATCGCTCCAGATCAGCAAACAGATCATCTCTGGTGCGTTTACATAAAGGTCACTTAGACGGTATGTATACATAATGTAACCTGCAGTGTATTCAACACACACGCACTTAAGTGACATGTTTATGATCCTCTACCATCTGCTGGTGAGATCGCTAACAGAAAAGATGTGTACTAATACTTTACTAAACCATATGTGTATGAACACCACATCTTCTCATCTAACTCTCCGCAAGAAAGCAAATAAGCCTATTTTCCAAAACATGAAGATAAAAGCTTAAATGTTTTCTTAAAGTTTTATTCCACCCCCATTATCAGAACCATTAGTACAGTCGGACTGATGCCACCAGTCCAAAAACAGACCTCAAAAAACCCCCACAGTGCAATGCAGTGAGTCAAACACCAGCGCTCAGCTGCGTCCTCTGCACTCCGCTGTGGTTGCTCCACACAATTATCAAAACCATACTGTCAAAAAGGTTAACTGTGGTTGGATATAAAATCTCCTAATTAGCTTTCAGAGACGTCGGTTGTTGATTAGTCACAGAGCTTTCAGACTGACATTCTTCACAAACGATCTAATCTGTTATTCAGAGTCGAGCGGCGACTTTCCACACAGAAAGATAATAAGTTGAAATCTGAGCCACAATATTCCAGGTGCTAAATTGTTTTTATACGCTCTTTGTCGGACAGCCAGGTGTCTGCAAGGTCACTAATGAGGAGTGAAGGATCACGCAGGAAGGCTTCTCACACCTGCAGCCGCTCAACGGCCTGATTACACATCATATTTCACCCATCCGCCATTTCACCGCTCAACCTGGATGTCAGCCTGGTGAGTGGCCAAACATGTGTCAGGAAGTGTTCAGTCACCTGAAACTCCTCGATGCGTTTCAATTATGAAACCTATCTGAAAAGAACCATCGTGTTGCAGCGAGGAGGAGGAGGAGGAGACGCAGGAGACTAACGCACAATGTGTCGCTTGAAGGGTCCAAAAGGGGAATCAGTGAAATACATTTCCTGCTACGAATCTGTTCATTTCAGTCATATTCAAGCGGAAAGAAAGTGGCCTGATGACGTCTCAAAGGGTCGAGTTGCTGTAATTTCTTTCTTGTTACCAATAATATGAAGTTTTTCTTAATGTGCTTCTTCATCATACAGGAAGAATTGAAGGAATGTGTCCATAGCATATCCAGTTAGGCCGAGGTGGACGAAGTACTCGGATGTTTTACCTAAATAAAAGCAGCAATACACTGAAGAAATAATACTTAAGTTTAAGTATAAAGGTATTAGCATCAAAATATACTTAAAGTACCAAAAGTAAAAGTAGTCACGGGTACAAGCGGCCGAAATGTGTTTTCTCAGACGGGTGGCGTCTCCCTCAGAGATCGGGTGAGAAGCTCAGCCATCAGGAGAGACTCGGAGTAGAGCCGCTGCTCCTTTACGTTGAAAGGAGCCAGTTGAGGTGGTTCATCTAGTAAGGAGCAACCTGGGCGCCTCCCTAGGGAGGTGTTCCAGGCACGTCCAGCTGGGAGGAGACCCCGGGGAAGACCCAGGACTCGGTGGAGAGATTATATCTCCTCACTGGGAACGCCTCAGGATCCCCCAGTCGGAGCTGGAGGATGTGGCCCGGAGAAGGGAAGTTTGGGGTTCCTTACTGGAGCTGCTGCCCCCGCGACCCGACCCCGGATAAGCGGGAGACGATGGATGGATGGATGGATGGATGGATGGATGGATGGATGGATGGATGGTCTACTAATTATGCAGAATAATAATATATATATTATTGGATTAAAATGATTGTTTTACTATATATACTGCCGAGTAGTAAAGGGATCAATAAAGTTGACCCTAACCTAAAACAACATGTGATAAATGATGTGTTGGTTATATTTTGTATTATTAATCTGAATCTTCAAAGTAACTAAAGTTATTAGATAAATGTAGTGGAGTAAAATGTAACATCTCTGAGATGTCGTGGAGTAGAAGTATAATATAGTAGTAGCAGAAAATAGAAATACTCAAGTAAAGTACCTCAAAATTGAACTTAAATACAACACTTGAGTAAATGTACTTAGTTACTGTCCACCTCTACCTTCAACGGTGATTTTCATAAACTGCATGAGAATATTTCTGCACGCTGCGATGCATTCAGAGTTTGTATTTGAACGCACCGTAAGACCTGCAGGAGTTTTCCAACACGATGCAGTGAGAACAGAAGACTGTGTGCTGTGGGTCGTTACAGCGGTGATAAAACAGAAGAACAAAGACCAAATGAACTGAGTAAGGAACACTGACACAACATAAATACTGTAGTATCGTCTGAATGAGAAGTCTAATACTCTCTTGCTAAACCAGCCTCTAAATTAGAGCCGTGACTCTCTCATAATACAGTCCTGTACATCACTGTTCTGAATTATACAGAGTGCATTAGGCAGTGCCAACATCTACATATTACACCTAGCTGCGAGAACTAATGTGAATTGCAGGACTATGCAGTATGCATGTACACTGTAGTGCATTTCAATGAGCAAACGGAAGCAGCAGAAATGCGAATGTTTAGACTGTTATCGGCAAAATGTATGTTAAACTGTTCTGTGTGCAGGAAAGAGACAGAAAACATGGAGGACATTTCTACAGACTAAAAGGTCTAGAAGATCTCTGGAGTGAGAGAGCACACAGCGTCTGCATGCTAACATGCTAACATGCTAACAGTGACAATGCTACAATGTTTACCACGTTCATCGACAAGGTTAGCACCGTCACTCATCGTGCATATATTTAGTCATAAATCAAAGTATTAGACAATTAAAGATTTGGAAAAGAAGAAAAACGTGTGAAAAAAGACGACAATATGGCGCCATCTAGTGTTGCAGTTGAGATGGCAACCAACTGAATGCCTCTCCGCTCACCCCTCCCTTTACAAGACTGCGGTAACGAGCCGCCAAGTGCAAAACCGCGGCGATGACGTTCATTACGATCCTAACCATAACACTTCTTTAGAAGCAACAAAATTCATGTTTTCATGTTTTACAAGCGTGCTGAAGAACTACCGAGGCCTTCAAGTAACGTAGGAAAGCAAAACGCCCTATCTAGAGCCAGAGTTTGTCCATTCTGGGCTCCTGTAGAAGAGGACCTGCTCCCTATGTAGACATGAAGGACTCATTCTAAGGTAAAGATTATTATACACTGATGAAAACATAGTTATGAATATTATATTCCATCTCTGCTAATATATCCCCCTAAATACACACTGTCCCTTTAAGACAAGTCCTAAAAAACCTCAAAGAAATACCAACAAGATGTCTTGGGTACAAAATCAGTGGAGGACTCGTAGAAGGGATCACCAAAGTTAATACAGTTCATTCTGAGATGAATATTAATGTCTCTACCAAATGTTATGTTAATCCATCCATTAGTCGTCAAGAATAAACAATTACTGGATTTTATTTTATCTCTAAAAACATCAAGGTAACACGGAAACAGCATAATGTTAACTGCACTCTACTTATTTTAATGACACCCTCTGACTATCAAACACAATCTCATTTACCTACTTTACGTCTCATCCAGAACATCATAAAAAACAAAGATGGCCTCCCCCACCGAGATAATAATGAAGGATATTATCTCCACTTGCCAGCAGTCTCTGTATCATCACATTATCTACTAATGTATTTAATGACATCTTTGTTAACACGTTTCCTATTGAGATGCAGCACCTTCTGCAGACGTGTTCATGCGAACGCTACGTTTTACTCATCCTGTGTGTGCGCTGCTCCCTTTCAGTCCTTTCTCGTCATCATTTATTTAAATCTGTAACATGCAAATGTTTGTTATGTATTTATGTAATACACACTTTTTCATATTTCACATTCTTTATGTTCATTTTTTGGTCATGCGTCATGTCTGTTTGCATATGTGGTACATATCCTTCATTCATATATCTATATTTAATACTCCCATTGCAGAGCTGTACTTGTCATTCATGTCATGCATCCATTTACTTTAAATGTATTTTAGTACATGATGCCGTATCCTTCCACAACAATAAGCTCTGCACTTCTTCTTAAAGTTTCATATTATCATTATGTAAGTGTTGAGTCACGAACACTAAAGGACTTCAGTTTGAACAGTGACAGTGAACACACAGGGAAACTCAACCGGTGGTTATCTTTTACATTTTGCTTCGTAGTGGACGTGTAAACTCAGAGGTGGACGAAGTACTCATATCTTTTACTACAGTAGAAGTAGTAATACAACAGTGTAGAAATACTCTGGTACAAGTAGAAGTCCTGCGTGTGAGCAATCGAAATACAAAAAGCAAAAGTAATTCAGAATAATATAGATTTTTAAGCACATTATTGACATTAGCTGATAAAGGAGGAGCTTATCTTTGTTGCCAGGTAGCATGTGAATCACCAAGGGATCAATAAAGTTTTATTGTATATACATGATAAATTATTTGTTTATTATATTTTGTATTATTAATCTGAATCTTCAAAGTAACTAAAGTTGTAAAATAAATGTAGCAAGAAATTAAAATACTCAAGTAAAGTACAAGTACCTCAAAGTTATACTTAAGTATATAGTGCAGAGTGCTAACTCAGACCTAATAAGGAACATCATCAAACACATCGTATCAATATGAGTTTAAGTTTGTAACAGCGACTTAATGTTTCCGCTTATTTCCTTTAATGAGGCGTTTTTAACTGCAGCCAGCTACACATGACAGACGCTTATCAAAGGAGTCCTACTGCTGTGATGACCTTCAGAGAAAGACCATTACACAACATAAACTCACACGTCACATCAGTAATGAGCAACACTACTAATGCGACAAACACTGCTGTGGTCCAATCAACGGAAGGTAAAGGAGCCTCGTGCAGAAGAGCTGGCGTATAAAACACAGAGTGAGGAATATGATGCATTTCTTCATCAGGTCAACAGACAGTCTCACTGCTGTGCAGGGAGAATAGAATAACATATTGGTATTAATAACTTCAATCTAATAGCATTCTACTACAGAAGTAATTGAATTCTGTGGAGAGGAATTATTAAAGTATAGAATCCTAAAAACAAAAGGCTTTTAGGACAAAATGACATTACATGTTGTGCAATATGGTTCTCCAGAGGGAGCACAGAGCGATCAGGACGTTCAACACTCGACTCCATCCACAAGGCTGAGGGGACGTTGCATTTGAAACATGGACACGTTCTACACAAAACATATTTATGAAAGATAACTGATGTTCACCTGCTCTACTCAAACTATGTCAAGAATACAGCAAAGCGAAGGTTTGATCCCAGCGACAGCCATGTATTCATATATCATCAGTGTATAATCACCTGAAACTAAGAATCCTTGTGTTTTCGTTAGCTTAGCATGAGACTTCCAAACACAACACCAGGGCTGCCACCTTTGTGCCCCTGAGCAAGGCACTTAACCCGAGTTGCTCCAGGGGGACTGTCCCTGTAGGCAGTCCACTGTAATGTAAAAAGGTTTCACTGTAATGACACCGGGGGCTTCTGCCCATGCAGCAAAGTATGACGAGTAGGAATGAGATGACGCTGCAGCCACTGAGTCCGCCATGTTGCACCGCCATGTTTCTACGGTGGCCCAGAACAGACAAACCAAACACTGTCTCCAGAGAGGGCTTGAATTACCTGAAGGCCACCGTCTGTGCAGGACGGGGAGGGTTCACCTCCAGACGCCACTAAATCATTCACACTGGACCTTTAACGCCACGGGTTCCACTTCGACCAATAATTACACACGAGGCACTTCCTCTGCTTCACAGCATTACATTGTGGATATTCTTTAATTGCATATTTCTTTTAAAGACTGACAGCATGCAGCAACTAAACAGGAATATCGTTTGCATCTTGAGGCTGCAAGCGATACGATTAATCATCTTTGTGAATGATGAATCACAATTATTCAGTATTGTGAATATGCATTGTAGGTGGCACAGAACACATACAGCTTGTGTGAGTTCAAGAGGTACAGTCAGGTTAGAGCCACTAATTTATACACCATGAAAACCAATTTGCACCCCTCTCAAGGAGAGTGATGTTATTCAACCAGGACAATCAGAGCACTTGACAAGGAAAGATTAACAAAAAGACAATAAAAGGAAAATACAGCCAAACTAGATTGGGGGTGTTAACTGACAAATGCTAATGTGATGAAATAATTAACAAGACACTCCAGGGAATAAAAGCAATAATCCATTTGCCCTCTTTCAAGAGGAGATCATTTGATCAATTCTCGCACTGAACTGATCACCTGCCGATGGAGCTGCTGGGCGGTGACTGTGTGTTGCATAAAGGCAGTTTTAAAGCTTGAGATGTGAAGCCTGTCATCTGAAACACAAACACTGGTTCAAACTGCCATGACTTGACAAAAACAAAGGCTGTTATTCTACTGCTGATGGGTTAGCTTATCTAAAACACATCAGTACAGATCTTTCTCATGAAGATAATGAAATAATAAATTACATTTGATAAAGTGATTTGCATTTCAGTAAACCCTCATCAACAACACTTCTTCATCTTTAATTAATCCCTCCCTCCTTAAGGTAATGATCGCTGCCTTCCCCAACATCTGAGTTTGAACAAGGGAGAGATTTTCTTCTCCTGCACTTAAAATCGTCCCATTATCTGGTCTCGCCTCGTTAAGTAATTAGCAGAACCTAATTCACGTGTGCCTCCATGTGGCCCCCGTATACTGACAACCTGCTGTGAGCAAAACACATATCAAGATGTGAATCGTCTCGTATTAGTATGAGTATGATGTCTTACTCTGTTGCACTGGTACGAGAGAAGAGACATTAGTGCTCTGTCACTGTCTTTGCACATTGCTGTTTTAGTTTATGATTTAAGCTAATTAGGTTTACAACAAGCCAAGGTGAGGAGTTAAAAAACTCCTGTCAGGACTAAACATTGAGAAATCCACAGTCTCTTAGACACAGAGGAGTCTTCAGGGCAACAAGTAACACACAAAGACTCTTACAGCAGACTGTTTCAAGTCACGTAAAAGCTTCACAATCACCCAGATGTCTACTTCATCATTGATCAGCATCATCAACACATAACCTCAAAGCTACAGTTGTCAGAGCTATACGAGCTCAACACAGTGAAGGATTTCTTACCTAAAAAGAAATAACTCCTTTCCATGTCGTTCACCTTTCCACAGAAAAATAAAATGTGGCAGCAGATACGACCACGTCTCCGCTGTACTATCCCCCTGCCAGTACTGAGAGAGAGAGAGAGAGAGCGAGAGAGAGACAGGGAGAGGGAGAGGGAGAGAGAGAGAGGGAGGGAGAGACAGGGAGAGGGCAAAGAGAGAGAGAGAGATGAGAGAGAGAGAGGAAGAGAGAGGTAGAGAGAGGAGGGAGACAGGGAGAGGGAGAGGGAGAGAGAGAGAGGGATGGAGAGACAGGGAGAGGGAAAGAGAGAGAGGGAGAGAGAGGAGAGACAAGGGAGAGAAAGAAGAGACAGGGAGAGAGAGGAGGAGAGAGGAGAGAGAGAGAGAGAGATGAGAGGAGAGAGAGAGAGAAGAGAGAGAGAAAGGGAGAGGAAAGTAGTAGACGAGGGAGAGAGGTCTCTATCTCTCTGAGTCTCTCTCTCTCCTCTCTCTCGTCTCTCCTCTCTTCTCTCTCTCTCTCTCTTTCCTATCATCTTCTCTATCTCTCTCTTTGCTCTACTCCTCTCTCTCCTTCCTGTTCTCTCTCGGTCTCTTTTCTCGCTCTCTTTCTCTCTCTCTCTCTCTTTCTCCTTTTCTCTCTCTCTCTCTCTCTCTCTCCTCTCTCTCTCTCTCTCTCTCTCCTCTCTCTTCCTCTTCTCTCTCTCTTCCCCTTTCTCTTTTTGATTTTGTTCTTTCTCCACCCCCCCTCCTCTCACCTCTCTCTCTCTCTCCTCTTTGCTCTCTTTCTCTCGCTCTCTCGAGTCTCTCTCTCTCTCCCCTAATCTTTCTCCCCCCCCTCCTTTTAGATACAGACAGAGCATATGGAGAGAGAGACAGAGAGAGGAGAGAGAGAGAGAGGTGCCACATTATTATCCGAGGGGATTTGGAGCAGTAAACTAGCTTTTATTGAAAAGAACCAAACACACAATGAAATCCTCTTTTAATGCCATATTGTAAATATGAATGAAACGTCCTGTAATCACGTGTTTAGTGTGTTCAGCAGGAGGCTACAGGTAACCTACTTGTTGCCTTCAGTCAAACACAGCAGCGATAACCTGGAAACCTGAATGTTATGGCTTCACGGTTATGACAGGCTGCACTGCAGTTTATACATTTATGACTCACCTGTTAAACAGTGAGCACGCATCCTATCACCAAACTATTTCGCCCATTTTTTACAATCTGCACTCCATTTGTTGCCATAGGGACCAGTAAAACCCTAATAAAAATCAGTCAGATGAAAAAATTGAAGCAATAATCTTGTGATAAAAAATGACTCAAATGCACCGGACTCGGGGTCAGTGGGCTATGGTAATTTATTTAATTAATGAGTGCCGCGTTCAAGGCGATGAGATGCAGTGTGGCTGCATGTGTTCATGAGTGTGATACACACTGAGGCCGCTGGGTGGCAGTAAACTCTTATAAATTGTGTTGATAGAAGAAGTAACCTGCTGACTGTATGTATATATGGCTCTGACTAATTAATGATTTTTCAATTTAACATTCAAAAAAGAAGAAAGAAACTCAATAATATATACAAAAGAGTCTTACTATAGACAATACAAGGTCAGTTATACTTGCAAATGTATGTGCTAAATTCAAAATGGATTTGATATAATTAATTAGCTTTTATTCTATTATTATTCATAATAATGATATTTATAATCGTTATATATTATAGCTTTTATTTTTAAAATATTTGGCTTCTCTATTTCACTCCTGAATGTGTGAATTTGTTAAATAAATAAAGTAAATGGGATCTAAATCTAAACCACCTTATGGATAAATAGTGTATACTTAAAGGCAAATATACCAATAAGTGATGGGTGGGTTCAGTGAAAGTGGGACACTAGTCTTTATACTACTTTATACTTCTTCTACCTTGTGGAAAGCCAGTATTATGCTTTGACTCCACTAGGTTTATTTGACAACTTGTGATAACTAGTTACTTTGCAGATTCAGCAAAAAATAAATCAACTAATAAATTATGAAGTATTGTTATGGATTAGACTGCCGTATAGAATATATAAAGAACATAAAGATTTGTTCCACCTTTACCAGCTGCAACATTTAAATTATGTACACATTAATGCATCACTAATTATAATCCAGTTATTAGTATTTTATATATATTATTCGGAGATGGCATAAACAATACTTTAATTTGTTATAGTATAAGTATATTTCAATGCTAATACTTGTGTAGTTTTACTTAAAGTAAGAATTTGAATGCAGGGCTTTTACTGTGGTAGTGCTACTTTTACTTACTGTAAAAGATCTGAATACTTTTTCTACGGTTTTTTTAATGATATATTGTATAATATTGTATATATGCAGCTACAAACAAACACGTTTTTATTGGGATAAATTATTTTTAGTATTATTATAGTGTATTTATTTACAGTATGGTGATTTTAGAATGTGTTTAGTGTGTGTTAAGTGTGTGTGCGGGGTGGGGCTTTCCGGGCATTTGACGTGGTCCAACTCTCGCGATATTTCGGTCTCGGTTACCTACCCGTCTTGGATACCCCAGTTTCACTGTTGAGAAACATCAACATAGTAACCCGGGAAAGACAACCGCAGAGGCGGGTAGCGACATTTCTTTCTAGGAATCTCACAGCTGATCTGGATATTTTGTTGCACGGTAAAACACTGAGACAACAACAATGGGTGCATGTCACTAGAAAAAGTTGCTAGCTTAGTTGGCACAACTGCTAGCTAACATTGGTTTGCTAACGTTAGCTGGCTAACGCTAACGTTAGCAAACAGACAGCTGAACGAAACTGAAGAAGAAGTCCGGAGAAGTTAGCATTTTCTTATCATGAGGACGTCAGCATGAATGTGGACATCTAGACACGTCGGATCGTTTCCCTAAAGGTATTTGTTATGCCTCTCTAAAGTGGTGTTCAGCCAAGTTAATTCATGACTTTCCTGTCAGCTAACGTTAACGTCAACTCTCTCGAGTTAGCGGCTCCGACTATTGCCCGGACCGAAGACATTTCGAAATAAGTCATCTTGAAGTCAGATGTTATGAGTAGTAGACCATTTGTTTGGACGTACAACGATTGTACTTAAACTAAAATAAATTGTTGAAAAGTTCGGGATGTTTTATGAATAATTATTTTTTTTAGAAAACAGTAATATCTGGGCTGTTTAACACCCGAAAGTAGATTAATCATGGTTTGTGTTGTCCGAGTGTACGGGCGAGTAATTCCCGGACAGGGTGTTTTATTCGTAGCCTTGACACAGGTCATTTCTCGACTGTGACTGCAAAGGTTAGATGGCCATTACTAGCCGTTTAATTTAGTATTTATTTTATAATTTATTATATTCAACAGTACCAGCTCTGTCGTTAAGACCAACGGCTAGCGTTTGACTCGCCCTCGTACAGGTCCCGTTGTACTATCAACGTAACCCCAGCTACATCAGGCTCTCGTTGCTTTTACAAAATAATGTGGAAAACATGAAGTTGCTGAATTAAAGGTAAACTTCTTAGCGACCTATCCGCGAACAAAAAGGCGATGCCAGGTGGATGTAAAGTAATACAAACACGATTTAGTGCGATGGAGTGAGGGTGGATAAAGTTCAAGTCAATACAAACCACCTAGAGTCAAAGATGGCACGTTATTTCTTCTTCGTGGGTGCTGCTCAGCGGCCTTTAGCACAATGTTGGCACTAGTGGTCGGGAGCTGTATTGCAACAGTCTATGTCCCTGCATGAGTGTTTTGTAGTGTAGCGTCCACCCATAGGTGGCAGCACCGAGTCGATACTGCGGAACAACGCTTCATTCGGTAAGCAAAGAAGAACAAATGCGCCATGTTGGTTTTTACACGGCTTGTATATGCTTTAGTGGAAATCACCTACCCTGCATCTCGGAAATTGCGATTTTGTTAATTAAAGATCGCCCGACATCGTTTATTCTTGTGCTGATAGGTCGCTGATGGGTTCCCCTTCTATTTGACGAGTTGGCCATTTCTAAATTGTTTCGTTAACGAACTTTATGAGCTCCAAATCCCTGAATTGGGTGGTTTCACTCCGACAGCGATACATGACCAGTGATGAAGTCCTCGCTCAAGATTGCTGTTTGTAGACTTTCTGGTTAAGTTTGAGCCGGTTACGGAAGCTAACGTCGGAAGTAAGTTTATCCCAGCAACTTTAATTACTTACTAACTTAGGTTTGAAAAAAATATGTTTCTTGTAATGCACTTTAAGTTAAAGTCATAACTTTTGCCAAAAGTATCTAATGTCAGCCTGTTTTGACAGTCAAGAGGACAGCCTGAAAAGTTAGTTCCGTGTATGAATTTACTAACGTTACATATCGTTAAACGGTATTTCTTTTTAGCTTCTCTTGGATTTATTCCCATTTATATTCAGATAACAGGGAAGATACAGACTTCTTTTTCAGTTGTCTGGTTTAGTAAGATAATTACAATCACACTGTTTAGTTATAATCACGGTCATCAGTGTATGGCTACAGATGTTAATGGGGAGGGGTGTTACTAAGAAATTCTACTAATGTAGAAACAAAGATGAGCTAAGCTTTTTTCCTGTTTGCTGTCTTGCCTGTTCTGATCGCCTCAGGACGTTGTCACGTGATTGTTATGAGTACAGGCATGACTCTTTAAGAGCTCCTCATGACTCAAAGGGTGCTAAATATGAATGCAAAACACCCATAATGAGCTAAGTAACTAGGCTAGACTTGCTTATAGATCCATGCTACAGGTAACTGATTTAAAGTGGCAAAGTTGTCAATAAATTCACCCGCTGTTGTCTTATGAAGAGGGTTCCTTAATCAGAACAAAATTGTTAAACATAATTGTGTCACTTTATGAGAGTAGTCCCTAGGTAGGGGCAGACACCGGTACTATTATCATGTCAATCAATCACATTTTAATTATATAGTCCAATATCACAAATGACCAATTTGTGATTTGATTGAAAAATGGAAGAACCCTCAGGGAGAGCAACTGAGCAGGGATCCGTCACCCAGGATGGACAGGTGTGCAATAGATGTCACATGTACAAAATAAACAGAATAAAGTTACAACATACAACCCATAGGACAAAAATTATAATGTGAACATGTATGAAAAAGATGGATCCAGGAGGATGTCAAACAGCTTCTAGGTGCCTCCAAAAATAATAATGTGGGTGTCGAGAAGGACCACGGCAACAGACACAGCCAGGTGTTTTAAGTAAACATCACATGGCATCTGACAACTTCAGTTCTGCTTACCTTCCTACATGGAAATCTTTTGAGGAATTTGCTGTTGCAGAACCGGTTTTAAATGGCAGTGAAACAATAATCTTCTGTCAACAAGCTGTCATAAAAGGTACATATGTAAGATACGAGGAACTATTTAGATTATGCACACAGTATTTAATGTTCTGTTCACATGCTGTGCGTGGATAACAGCTCGCCAATTAGACTGTTGTCTGTAAGGCTTGTTGTTGTCAGAGTCATTTCCTTGTTTGAAAGTACCTGACGTTTTGTTTCTGTGTGTTATTCCTTGTTTTGGTTTCAGTCGGCCTGATTGCTGAAATGTTACTGTCTTTGTCTCCAGTCTGTGTGTATGGTTGGCCATGTAAGAATACAAGAGTATATATTTTTAATAATTTATGTCACTTTTACCTCCACTCAGTATTTGTTTTTTATTATTTGCCGTTGTTTATTCTTTGCTTCAGGTGAATGAGAGATGAGGAGCAGCAAGAGGACTGAGGTGTCTCTTAAAAGCTCTGCTCAGCTGCCTACCGATCACAATATTGGCACAGGTGTGTAAAAAATAATAAAATAAATGCAGTTCAGTTATTAGTGTTGTTTACATAGCAAGCGTTTCTCTATCACCTATCATTCTAAGGGATTTTAATTCTCTTCCTCTTCATCAGAGCTGACAACTGCATGGAAAAGTTTGTCTCAGTCCAAAGCTGCTGTAAGTACACCTGGAACAGTTTTCAGCTGAATGACTTTGTTTATTTGTTTGTCTCATTTCATAAAAGTGATGAAATGCAGTCTGGAGTATGAAGATGACTCCCTTTCATCGTCACATAACTTAGCAAGTCTGACATGCGTGTTCTCCGTCTGTAGCTGCGGCATATAGAAAACCGCCTCGAGGCAGCTCCAGGGACAGGGGTTCTCCTGGACTCTGTCATGGACTCCCCGAAGAAGAAATCTTCCAGGACGGTCCGCTGCAGGGGTGAGTTATTTCAAAATGTCTTTATGAAGATTAAAATTCTCCACTTCAATTATAACTATTTTAACATTGTCGTCTCTATCACAGATGGACAACAAGCTGATGACAATGCAGGGTCTTCAAAGCGCAGGGGGCGAAGTCAGCAGAGTCCAGACAAGAGCAGCTCACGCAGCCCCCTGAGAAATGCCACCCAGGACAGCAATGTCCGCAGGAACAACAGTGTGGAGTTCAGGGAGCCGCTGGCCTCCTACAGGTACAAATACTGCTTTTTAAATGCATTCATGAAACATCCTGAGCCACCTCTCTTCAGGCATATTGCTGTATTTACTTTGGTTTTTGAGCAAAGAACAAATAACATTGGTAGTAGTTTTACAAATAAAAAGTAAAACAATATTTAAAAGCATAAAGCCTTTATTGCCTATGAATGCTAAAACAATGATTCTAATTGTAATATTACTATTTATAATGATACCAATCTAGTCACAGTGTGTTTGCTCTGTAGAGTCACAACATCATAAGATTGTCTGAGTGTTTATTCCCCAGCTGGCTGAGATATTTTCATTGTAATTATTGCGTCAGCTCATTGTTTTAACTTGACACATCAGGAGAGCTCTTTGCTCGTCCATTCAGAGACCATATGTTCTTGACATCTCCTCTAATAGCTCGTAGCTGAATAGCTCACGGATACTTCAGTAGCCTCTGTCTGCAGCAGAGTCTTGCTTTGATTCTGCAAAACCTTTAGTTTTGTCTCTCGTTTTTGTAATACATTTTGAAATAGGTTTCATAATTGAACTAAAGTAACATGTTGAGTGAATATGTCGATCCATCCTTCTATACCCTGTGACCACCCATACATGCGCTCTTCTCTACACTGACTAGTGACTAGTAAATTAAGAGTAAATCTTCATCCCCTTCCTGATCCTATGTAATCTGGCTTTGGTTTCAGAGAGTTCACCCCTCCACCACATCCCTCCTCTCAGCTGGAGGCCTACAGCCTGCAGTCAGTGCCAGGGTCTTCGCACCCATCCACACCGCCTCCCTCAAATCCTCTGCTCAGCCAGCTGGTCTACCAGAGAGACACCAGGGACACACAGACGGACAGGGACCTGGACAGCACACACTCCTCGGCTCTGGAGAGCACAGAGGTCCGCTACCTCAATGACCAGCCAGCCCTAGCCACCCTGAGGACTATTGGAAACCAGTCACACACAGGTGTCAGAGTCCCTGCATGGGAGGGGGCTGAGGAGGAAAGCACTCCAAAAGCACAACTTGGCATGGATGGCCAAGAGTCAAGCCCGTGTCTAGCTTCAGCCCCAGGCTTTGTACGCCGAGGGGAGAGCACTCCCTCCACAAGCCCTGGCTCAGCTTCCCAGCGGCTGGAGAACTTAAGGCGGCATCAGCCTGATGATAAACTGGAGAAGCTCAAAGAGCGTATTCGAAGGCAGAGACAACACCTGGAGGAGGCTGCCGAGAGAGAGAAGCTGCTGGGTTCTCTGGAACAGCCCGTTATAGCAGCGGTGGGGAGTAACAATGCTGGTACTTTCAACATGCCCACAGCCAAAATACGGAAAGTAGCAGCTGCACCGCCGGCACCGATATACAAAGGTACCATCAGTGTAGGATATATCCTAAACTTTAACTTGTTTGACTTTGTTGAGTAAAGAGATAATGATATGTAAGTGATGGCTTGATGTTTTAGGAATACAGCTTACGCCTTCAATCTTTTTACTCTCAGGTTTCAACAGTACCGAGACAAAGATCCGGACTCCCGATGGGAAAGTTTGGAAGGAGGAGGAGTTTCATAACCTCAGCAGAGAAATATACAAAGACCTGTCGCGACAGTTTGCTGGTAAGCATAGCACACAAACATTTTATTCTCATTGCTATCATTCCTTCTGTGTAGCATTTTGTGATATGGCCTGGATGTCACTGATAGTTATTTATGGTTTGACTTTGGCTTGTAGCGCCGCCCTGAACTGAGCTTTATATGGAAAATGGCAGTGATTGGTGATCTGTGACATGCTTGGGTCCTTTGTATGTTCCTGGGCTTTGATCCATGTTATAAGACCTTATAGCACGGAGCACAGAGCGCTATCTGGAAAAAATGCATTAGTAAGCTAATGATCGCACATGAATGCATGGCATGGAGTTGTATTGACAGGTCAGAAGAGCAAGAATATTGTATCAGCTGTTTTCCATAGAGGAGTGTTGCACAATCAAACATGATATATGATCTGTATCAAAGTGTTTGGTATCTAGAGATGCACCGATTGTAATTTAATTTTCTCACCTGCCGATTCCGATTTTAGCTGGTTCCGATTTCTGACGAAGAACTGTCATTAACAGCATACACAAACATTTGTGTAACTTTTCTTTCATGGAGAAGTTTAATTGTATTTTCATAATACAGTATTGCCTATTAAATAACTTACATTTTCTCTAAAACTTCAACACTTCATGTTGTCAAAACCTTGTTTTTAAGGTTCCTACACAGTTTACTTTGGACGGGCAGATGTTACAAATTGTGAGCTTTTGGATTAAAACATGAGTGATTTTTAACCCTGTGGGCACAGGGCTTTAAAAATGTGTTTTATTTGTTTACTTGACAGGTACAATGTAATCACGACAGTCCCAGAGTTTGCTAGAAAGCTAAATGTTATCGGCATCTTAGTTTAGTTAAATAAAGACATATTTGCCAGTTTGTGTGGTTTATTCCCTGTCTTGTGTCTTGTGTGTACAGAGAGCACCAGATCCAGACATCAGCAGCAGAGGGAACAGAGAGCCGACAGGTCCAAAGAGAGGAGGCCTCCCAAACCAGTCAGGAAGGTCCACAGAGCTGCCCCTTCCTCTGAACTAAATGCAAAACCAGGTATAATAATCCTCGTTTATGCAACCCACCCTCTGATCTATGTTTAATTGGTAACAGTAGGAAAGCATGTGGAACAATCTGTCAGGATTTTAATATTGATACAGTCTGATGAAGTGCTTACTTTGTTTGTTGACTCTAAATTATGTGATAATGTTGTAAACTCCTCGGACAGACTGCAGAAACCGAGCGTTCAGAGTGCAGCGTTCAGAGTGCAGCGTTCAGGTTTCAGAGTGCAGCGTTCAGAGTGCAGCGTTCAGAGTGCAGCGTTCAGAGTGCAGCGTTCAGAGTGCAGCGTTCAGGTTTCAGAGTGCAGCGTTCAGGTTTCAGAGTGCAGCGTTCAGGTTTCAGAGTGCAGCGTTCAGAGCGCAGCGTGCAGTGTTCAGGTTTCAGAGTGCAGAGCGCAGCGTTCAGAGCGCAGCGTGCAGAGCGCAGCGTGCAGTGTTCAGAGTGCAGTATTCAGAGTTTTAGCTCCATCTACTCAGTTGTCCAATACAAGGCGTGTGCATGCGTGTGTGTGTTCCAGTACATGAACCATAGACATTGTTGGCTTCAAAAGCCGTGTTAAGACTCTAATCCCTGAAGAAATGTTCAGCATGTGTGACATGCAGTTTGTGTAGCATACTGACTCCCACATAGAAGAATCACAGCTTTACACAGCAGACCTCTGACAGCTGAGAAAACTCCCCCCTTCCCATTCACAAAGATGCTTCCACAGACAGTCCCATTGCAAAAACAGAAACGTACAGTACAGTACCAAAAAATAAATTGTGGATTTCCTGAAAGCGGTGTGTAAATCACCTCTCTCCTGTGCTCTAGCTTTCATTCGCTCTGTGCCTGGTTTCTACTTGGGTTTCTTCCAACTTTTGTGTTTGTGTCTCTAAAGTCTGGCTGGTCTCTGTTTCGTGCTGGCACAGCACTATAAATAGCCCTCTGAAATCTGTGGCCAGGTTCAGTTCGCTCATCCACCCAGTGCAAACAGCTGCTTGGTTAGTGGATGTGTAGCTTCAATACCAGGAACTGCTCTTCGCTAGAATACAGTCATAGTGAAAAGACATTTCATTTCCCAATGCTCTGAGCAGCAGCACAAATGTAACTCTATGCACACTTATTGTACCGGGCTGGTGGCAGACTGTGCAGAGGATATTGGCAGGGATAGCTGTGTGAAATAAAAACAAATTCATCTGCCAGGTCGTTGCTAGGGGCGAGGAATACAATGTGCTGGGGGGGGATTTGGGCAAACCGCAAAAACAAGTTATTTTGTTTCATAACCACACAGCAACTTCAGTAACTTCAAATAAGTGAACAGATTCGGGGCCTCCATGTTTGTCCCATCACTAGGTTCTGGTTAAGTAACCATTTATATTAATATATATATTATATATTATGTATGTGTATATGTTTGTTGTGTTGTGTTGTGTAAGTGAGTCTGCTGTCAATGTGTCACGTCTACATATATGTGCCAACACATGTTCCATGAGCTTTATTGAATTGCAATGTTCTTCGCTGGCAGCATCTAAGGTGACCATGTTCTATTTCACAGCAGTGATAAGCCCTGCATCATGGCGCGAGGGCCAAAAGCTGGTAAAGATGGTGCTGGGTCCAGTTCCCAGGCTGCCCAGGGAGGAGAGCAGGCCCCAGCCAGCTGACGGACTGAGCAGAGCAGGTGGGACCCGGAGCTCTAAACCTTTACCCTTCTGTACACGCCACTATTACTGTGTCAGCCCATGTCATGACACAAACAGCCAATCTAGCTTTCCTCTTAACACAGTCATCTCTGCTGGAACCTTTTCTCCAAGGGTCGTGCTCAGCTTGGCATACTATCATTACCAGCGTGTCAAAAGGTAGAGGGAAAGTACAAGGGACATAAATAGAAAAGGTGATTAGCTTTCACACGGGGTTTAAAGAGCCGCTCAAAATGTGTCAGCTTGATGGCAAAAATGTCTTCTCCAAAGTCTCTTCCCTCTCCCCCTTCTTTCAGACTTCTCGTGTCTTCTTTTTACTTTTATATTTTGCTATCTAACTTCACCTCTAAATTGACACATTTATTTCTTTACTAGATGCTTTTACCTGTAGTATAATCGTGTATTTGGAAGATGTTCTACAATAAATATCTCCAGCTTGTTATGGAGGTATTGCATGTCTGGGACACACAGTTAGACTGCCGAAGATTATCAATAAATAAAGAGTTTTTGGCTGCTGCTGGACACACGCAGCCATACAGTGTCTCACACTCTCTCATACGCAAACTCTGTCTGCACCCACCTCTCTCTGCGCTCTGCATCTGTACTTGGTACCACTGACCGGAAGGAATAGAGATCGACTGGCTGTTCTGGTCGGGTACACAATTAGACATGGCCTGATTTCCAGAGGTTGCCCCCCCCCCCCGTGCAGGCGGCATGTACTCTTGGGAATGATGAGTGGGGCAGGGAGTGGCTCACTGCAGCCATGTTTTGGAAAAAAAAAAAGGAAACACTGTCTGGATTAAATACTGAAAATGTTCAATTTGGCCCAGATTAGAGTGTCATAGCAAGCCTGCCCCCCGAGCATCATTTAGTATTCTGTCTGGGTCTAGTGCTTTAGCTTTGGAGTTTTTTAATCTGCTGCAGTCACTTGTTGGAGCATCTGGTGTTCTGTGAGCTGTGACAGACCTGTTTATTAAATAAACAGTTCAAAAAGATTGTATAGGCGACCACTAGTTTAAAAGATAAGAGATTAAAGACGGGTCGCACACTTTCATCTGATTTAAGTGTGAGTAGTGAAAGCAAATCGTTCAATGTTTCATTAACCTTCTACCAAGAAGTCTTAGTTTAGCATTTAAACTATTTCTTTAATTTAAAAGGGACCATATATACTTAAATGAAACCTTTGAAAGAAAAAACATAAATGTCACCATTTGATGCAACGTACCAGATTATAGCTTTAAAAGACTTTGCATCTGTCGTCCCGTGGCAGGTCAAAACAAAGAACTAAATAACAGTACAGGGTCAAATATAATGCAAAGTTCTACAAGAACAAACAAGACAAAGCTGCACATAACAGCACATCACGAGTGTTTGCTGATGGACCATAAGATAAAGCATGTTCAGCGGGTACAGAGCTGAGCCGTGTGTTAGCAGGGTGCACTTTGTAAGTGTGTGCTTATGTTAGTTATTTGATAACCAGTTACCAATTTAACATTTTGCCTTTTCTTTAAATGTCCACCAGCTTCTCGTCACCGTTCCAGCTCAGACCCGCGCTCAGAATCAAACCCCCGGCCTCGCCCGAACAGCACAGAGAGGCCTCGTAGTGGATTTAAATCCAAAAGCTACTCCTTAACCACATCTACCCCCTCATCTGCAGACCGGGGCAAGGCCCCAGCGGGTGCTGGTCCAGACCTCTTGTCAGCAGACATCCAGGGGATACTTGATGACCTTCAGCTGGAGTGCAAAGCAGCTGAGCGCGAGGAGAGGGCCCGGCAAAGGTCCCGGGGTGGGAGCAGTGGTCGGAGAGGGAGAGGGGGATCAGGGTCACGAACAAGGACTCCGGTCTCTGTTTGGGGAGCGACGGGGGCAACAGGTAGCTCCTCAAGAGGCTGCCGCAGCGCCAGCCCCACCGCACACCGGCCAGAGACTGCTGACTCGGGGCACAAAAAGCGACACTATGATGCAGACACTGTTCGGCAGTACATATCCAGACAACAAGAGGAGAGAAAGAGGCGTCAAGCGGAAGAGAAGAGGGCACTGAGGGAGGAGGCAGAAAGGAGAAACCAAAGATTGCAGGAGCTCTACAGGAAGCAAAGAGAAGCGGCTAAAACAGCGGCCCTTCCCTGCGAGGCCCCTGTGGCCCCTGTACAAAAGCGACTACAGGAGACCTACGACAAATTGCTGCTAGAGGAGGCTCAGCTGGACGAGGAGGCCTCGCAGACGCAACCTGCTGCTCCTTCTAGTCAAATGGTATTATACATACTCATGAAACATAGTTACCTTATGTATATGTGGAGGCTGTATTGGATAGAATGAGTAACTAAGTGAGATTACTAATTGAATGATCACATGTGTAAGAATAAAAACAACTTAATTTCTGAATGTTCTGCCACAGAGACCGATGTACCAGCCCTCAGGAGAGTCTGACAAAGAGAACAAAAGACTCGAGGCACCACACAGCCCCTCCAGCAGTGATAGGTCTTTGAATGATCAGCCACCTCCTCCATTATCCAGGTAAACGCATGCACACACAAGCCCGCATGCATAAACGACAAACAACTCTCTGCACAGTACATGTATTCTGGTATCTGCTGGAAATACTGTTTGTGCGATAAATTCATGGGAATCACCTGACTGTGCCAAACAGAGAAGCCGTTTGTTCCCAGATGGTTGGCTTTTGTAAGCACCCCTTGTTAGTGCCCCAGAAGCCTTATTGCTCTGCATTTCAGTACAGGATTAAACAAGAGTTTACAGTCACTGCTCCTATTTTAGATGCATGAAAGAACTTCTCAGATAATTGACTGGAAATAAAGATGAGGCTTGGTAATGATATTACTTGTGACACTAATACAACTAGAAGGGCACTCGGAGAGCGCAGACCTTCGTCATGGCCAAATGCTCTATAACGCAATGTTACGAATTTGAACAATAATATAATATATAATATAATAATCTGCCCCCCCCCGTCATTCGGATCTGCTGCAAAATGTAATGGGTTTTTCTTGGCCCATGCTACATCCTTCCACCAAGTTTCATAAAACCATCAGGGCAGAAGTTTTTCAGTAATCCTGCTGACACACAAACCAAACATGACCTCCTTTCTCTGTGTTTAGTCAGTGATAATAGTTATTATGATTCATAGTTTTCCATACAGTTACTGTGTGTTTTCTATCGTGTTCATTACGTTCTGTAGCAAATCAGGCTGCTGAATAAATATATTCACTTCATAAAAACTACCTGCACAAATATTTGGCTGCAATTCATAAAGGTGTTTCTGCAAAGCAGAGCCGACACCCTGAATACTCAGAATGACTGTAAATCATCTTCAACGGAGGGTCGAGGTACTGCAGGGGGGGTTGCAAAATTGTTTGTAGATAAAGCAATAAAAAGTGCTTTACGCATTCACATTCCCTCCGCTGTACTTCACCAAGGGCGCACGGACCTCTTCAACCCTCTTCTATACAATATATACAGTAGGGGGTCCCTGCACCACGCTACACCAGTTTGGGGGTCCTTGACCTGAAAAACGTTGAAGACCCCCATTCTGGGTATTCACAATGAAAGTTACTTTGTTGACTTTCTTCAGTAGCATGCATGATGAATACACTCGCATGTGTTTAATCTCTTTTCTCTCCTTTTAACTCCATTCTTTGTTGTTCTCCGTGTTGCAGGAATGATCTGGACATTGGACTTGCTTCTTTGCTTCAGCCTGACCGTCTGAGCCCAGCTGTTCGACCTAAGACTAGCCCCAGCAGCAGTGCGCTGGCACCTTTTGGTGACCATCTCCTGTCTCAGCTTCTCAGGCTGGAGAATGCGGTGGCAGCTAGTGACATTAATCACACCCAGCGGCCAGCCACAGCACCTTCCAACAGGTCGCGGCCCAAGTTGTCCCGCATTGAGGCCCTCAAGGCCACAGCTGCATCTCTCTCTAACCGTATAGAGAGCGAGGCACGGAAGATTGCTGGGGAGGGGATCAACTATGGTGCAGAAACTTCAATGGACATGGATACGATTAGGCCCTCCGAAGGTAATCTTGATGCTGGAGGCTGGGCAGAGACCTCTGCAGTAGAAAATGATGATGTTGCGTTGAGGATCCAGAAGATTTTGACAAACACAGGTCATAGTTCATACAATGGCACATCTCTTCCAGGAGCAGGCAATCTGCACACCTTCAGGGTTCAGAAAGAAAAGAAGAGCCCAAAAACAACTGCAGATGTAACCGGGCCCATCCTCAACAGTTATACACATGAGAGGAGGAGGCTCGTCAATGGCTTGGAAAAGGTAGAGAGAATGGATAAATGGGAACAAAGGAGAGGATACGGATTGATAGAGGACAAGGATAAGAATCAGACAGATCTCCATGACTCAAGTGCCGGTTCCATCAGTGAGGGTCCTCTTCTGAGTGAAGGGAGCTTTTCTGAGGATGAGATAAGCCCTCCTCACCCCTCCAACAGTCGTGTACCTAGACCGGCAGATCGCCTGGAGGCAGTGGACTACTGCGTGGGTCAAAGAAGGGATTACCAGAGGTTGTCAGAGTTCCAGAGGGACGCAGCGAGGTGCTCGGCCCTCAGCTCACCCTTTGCCCAGCAAGACGCCACCAAAGCAGCCTGGGAGGAGCTGAACAAAGGAAGCCCTCTAAGCGTAATCAACATTTACACAAAGAATCTTCATGGCCACGTTACAGGTTAGTTTACATACGAGGACAATTCCACTAAGGAAATACTTGCACTACTTTTCTTTGTGGGTAGCTCGACCCGGTGCAGGACTCTGATCTATGATTACACTTCTAATAAATATGTAACCATAAGAGCGACACAGATTAAAATCAAACTAGCGTTCATACTAACAGGTTGTACACCATACTGACACGATCATAAATATTTCTCCTCTGTTCTGTCGTCACCTTGCCCTGTAGGGAGTGAAAGAAACTCTCCCTCTGCCCATGCTTTGCACTTTGGAAACGGCCCCGTAGACGCAGCCGTCTATGAAGATGACTTTGTGTCCACACACAGCAGCGGAGCCAGTGGTCAGCTAAAGAGAGGCTCCAATTCCCGCAGGTAAGAATGGAGTGTAGTTTGTAAAGTGGCCACTGGATGGCAGTCATGCCACACAAATGGAAAGTCCATGCAGCTCTTTCAGACAACAATCCCTCCTCTGTGTTCTTGAGTTCTTAGACTACAAAGCCTCTCAGAGTATCTGATAATCCCATGTTCACGACACTTCTTTTGTGTTCTGTCACAGATCCTGAATTTTATTTAAAGTTATTGATCATACGTGTTTCTCCCCTCTGTCAGCGTGAACAGTCATTTTGAGGAGCTGATGAGGAGGTCTCCTTATGACAAAAGTACAGGAGGCATCAATTCCCACCCTTCACCCTTTCACTCATCTAATCACTCACCGCATCTTTCCTCTGGTTCAACTTCTGGCTCCTCACCCTTCTCCAAGCACTCCGCCAGAAGAAGAGGTGAGACTTTTGCATAATGTTTCTTTTTCTTTTTAATTAAAAAGGAAATAAATGATATGGTCGAATGCTGTGTTTGTGCGGTTAACGAATCCCTGTGCTGCACATCATAACTACTGTGTTCCTCTGCAGGCACAGCATCAGACCAGAGCGATGCCACTCTGGTAGAAGGGCAGAGGAGCTCCTGCTCACCTCCCTCAGAGGCATTATCCTCTGACTCCAGGAGGAGGGGCTCGGACAAAAGCTCTCCCAACAGCCAGGCCAGAGGTGTCCTCACTAATGACACTGTAGGGGAAACGTCAGGGCTTTCTCACCAAAGGTAACGATCTTTGTCAGACTACATTAAAGGGGAGGTTTGTTACGTTTGCTTTAGTCGAGTGCTGTAAAACTGAGTGTTTTTGTGCTAAAAGCATCTCTGAGATATCAAATTGTAAAGAATGTGCAGTGGCATCAGAGAGGTGGATGAATGACGATGATGAATCCAGTTGTCTCCTATTTCCTTCCTGGTTTTCTGTAGCCTTCAGTGCAACGCTGCTTCGTGGCGGTGCTGTTGGCTTACATTAGGATATGTTTATGCTGTTCTGGTGATGGATGTTTCTTTTAGGGTCACAGCATGATTGTATTCCTTTATTTGCTGGTACTTTACTGGATACAAATGAATACTGACATTAGCCAGTGAAGCCTTACTGTTCCCTTCCCTAAATATTTCCAAGCTAAACTAAAATCTATGTGCACTCGGGGCTGAATGGATCTTTTCAGCGTATGGTCAACTCGCTTGTTGCTGTTCCAACCACTCAGAAACCTCCACTTGGTATAAACCCAGAGGTTATTAATTTATATGTGCATGACTAATAACTAAACTACGCTTAAAGAGCCCGAGTTGAGGCTGCCAGTCCAAACAGTCTTGTGGCTTGCTGTTCTGTTGAAGGCCTGAGGGTTTAAGCAGCCGTGTAGTGCTCAGCAACAGGAGGCTGCAGTTCGACCCAAGACAGAAAACAGTGGCTATTTTGTTTTGGGGGGCCTGCAGGGTGGTTGGTCGGGTCAGCCAGCTTCACCACAGCTTGGGCCTGCAGCCAAAGGAAAGGAGAGTTATTTTCTCTTTTAATCTCCGTGCCCAGTAGTGACATTTGAGCCCTCTAATACTTCTCTAAAGCCCAGGTGGCAGATTCCTGCCCCTCTGTGGAGCCAGTGTCTCTTACACGATAAAGGCATACCATTCAGCCAGTTGTGCCCGTCTTAGCACCGTTTACAAAGCAGGTTATTGTTGAACTGTAGTGCTGACTTTGTGTTTCTTGTATCGCTGTAGGTCTCGATGTGTTCTGTGGGCTTTTGGCAGATTGCATTCATATGTTTCTGTTATGACAGTTAACTGTTTTAGTATTGAGCTCATAGTAATATTGTTGTTTTATGATATATGATTTAAGTTTGGATTGTTATCCTTGGAGAAAAAGAAGGTGCCACGGTCTGCTATCCTTAAAGGGGCAGTCGAGTACATCGTGATCTCTTGGACTCTGATCCTCTCTGAGCAGCACAATATATCCATTCATAGTGTGGGCCCCTCACAGCGGGGGTATGCTGCCTCAGTCAGTTCCAGGGCTGCAGGACGAGGGGCCCCCTCTTATCTTCATCATTTGGTTAACCCACTCTGCAAAGCTTGCAATATCCCCTTTTCCTGTGTTTGATTTATGAATAGAGCTGCAGGATATGACAAAAATATGCAATAACGTTGATTATCGCAATAAATAAACAGATTCACTCTGCTGCTTTCAGTGTTCTGCTAAAATACATCTAACTGCTCATTGAATAAAACATTCTTTTATTGGACAAATTGAACTAAACACATAAGGCACCAATAAAAGAAATAATGATAAAGGGCAGTTTCTTGCTGATCTTCAACTTCAACTTACTTAAAAAAAGCAATTTGACAAAGAAAAGTTATTTTGTGCAGCTCTATTTTACAATGAGTTGTAGTTGTACTAAAGCTATACGGTTTAAAAACATCTTAAAGAGATGAATGTAAGTCTGATTGCCATCAACATGAATGCTACAAACGTATCCACTTTATAAGAGATGTTAAAGAAATAATTGATATTTCATAACTCATTACCTGAGCTTTCTTTTCTTCTTTCTTTTGCTAATTATATTAGTAGTTTGGGACTTGACAGTAATAAGTCTTCAGCAGCCAGGCCCAGACAGGCTTCTCCGTCTGGATCTCCGTACCCTGGTTCTCCTCTCGGAGCGAACTCTCCGGGTGAGCCTGTGAGAAGTGGCGCTCTGGGGGCAATCAACCCAAACACCTCAGCTCGCAGTGGAAGAGCAGAAACCAAGACCGCAGGTAAATCAAACTCATATTTATATAATAAACAACTGATATGGGAAAAAATTTGGTTTCAAATGTGCCCCACTCCACCAACAACACCCCCTTTTATTAACCTCTCTTTCCGCCCTTCCTTTCTCCCAGGTGAACTACAATACTCCCCTGCTGTCATGCAGCAGCGTATGGCAGCAGAGCTCCAGTACTTGGAGTCCATTGAGGAGTCCGTCCGACAGCTTGGCGACGTGGAGAGGGTGATGGGTGTGTCCATGGCTCAGCAGGAGAGCGTGTCATTGGCCCAGATGCTCAAGGTGAAGAAGGGTTAGGTGCTGAGAGTAGCAAGACTGTAGATGAGGACTAGAAAGAAGCTCTGCTGCGTATTTCGCCGTATATAAGTTATATAATGCTGGATTTCCATAATTGTCTTTTTGGCTTACGCTGTGACGATTTGAGTATTTGCATTTTATTTACTTAAATTAAATGTTGTATATGATGAATACTTCAGGAGCTTTGTTGGCCTCCATACATTTCAGTGACTTACTGCCTCCCTAATGTCCGTATTGATGCACTGTATTGACCTGCTCTCTGAACTTTGACCCTGCAGGCCAGGCAGCAGTCCCATGCGCGTGACCTCTACGAGCTGAAGATCAAGGCGGAAAGGGAAGCCCTGGAGACACAGCTACAGCTGGAGGAAAACAGGCAGCGAGTGGCCAGGGTACAACAACACACACACACACACACACACACACAGTTCATCATCGTTACTCTATCAACAATATCAGTGCATTTGTAGATAATAGCTTAAATGTGTGCTTCTTCTCATTTTAATTTCTACGGTATGTGTGCTTTAATTTTTCTGTGTGTCTGACATCAATGCTCGTTTTTGTCCAGGCTCACATAGAACTGCAGGAAAACTTGGCGGTAAATCAAAAAGAGACTTTGGAGGGCCTCCAGGAGGCAACGACGAAGATGATGAGTCAACAGGCTGAGGCAGCACGGTACACGGCCGACACTGCCCGACACATCAAAGAGGTTAGCAATCCCTCTCTGCCTGGAGCCCAAGTCTTCATTGTGTAACAAAAGCTGATACATGCAGAGAAGAAAAGTGTAATATCCAGTGTAACACTCATCAAATCCAACACTTGTGTGTGTGTGTATATATATATATATATATATATATATTTGTGTTCGTGTCCGTCAGATGGCAGAATTGGCGCGGTCGCAGATAGCAGGAGCGTTGGTTGTCCCCCCTGATGTTTCTGATTCCTCCATGTTGGACGAGCGGGAGGATAAGCAGAGCTCCTATTCAAAGCAGCGACAGGACAAAAATGACTCTGACAGGTAAACGAAAAACTCCTTTTGTGAATGTTTTTGATCATTTACACTCGGGGCTCGTGCAGAATGCATTAAGCTAAAGATAAGGCCTTCATTGGTGTTAAAAGGTCTTAAATTAATCACTAGGAGCCCCGTACACTGCGTACTGTTCTACATGTTTAAGTCTTCTGCACACTCTTTCACAGCTTCCCCAGTGAGGTGTCGAGCAGAAGGACGAGGCCAGAGGAAACACTATCTTCACTGAACAGCCTCAGTCACTCTGATTCTCTGTCCTTCAGAAGACCCCACCTCAGGTACCCCTCAGGCTTCTCCTGTAGCACTAGTTTCTCCGTTTACCACTACATTTGGGGAAGAGGAATTTAAATGCACACTAAATCTGTTTTTTTGCCTCTTTCCTCAGTGGAGCAGACTCGAGCAGCCACCACAGCCAGTCGCATGCCTCGTCAGAGCACAGAGAACGGACGAAAAAAGAAGCAGTGGAGGGGAAATGGAGGAAGAGCGGAGCTGAAGAGAGGACGGGGAGGGAAGCAGACAGCAGCTCTATAGAGGAGGAAGTTCTGACCGCAGCAAATGACTCCCTCTGCAGTGACAGCATCCCCTCTGTAGTGGATGAGAAAGGTAAGCACTGCTCTTAGTTTAAAAGTGAACATGCTTTTTTCCCATGTGCACACACACCAGTGTTGTCAAGAGCTGCTTTTCCATTAACGTCACCACCACTGATGCCATCATGTAATATGCACTGAAGCAAGAACCGTGTACATTAGACGCCTAAAAAGTGCTCTCACACTGAAGTGTCTTGTTTTTCAGGATACAGTACATCAGTGGCAACAGAGTACTCTCTGAAGTTTGATGAGTCCATGACAGAGGATGAGATAGAGGAGCGCTCTTTCCGCTCTCTGCTGCCGTCTGAGGCTCACCGGCGTGGAACTATGGAGAAGAAGACTCGTCATCATGAGGAATCGGAGGATGATGGAGCCAATCACAACATGTCATTAGTTTCAGGGGCACAAAGTATCTTAAAGGTGACAGGACAGTGGGACTCTTTTGTCCTCTCATACATAACTACTTCTCCTTTTAACTTCTCTGTCACTGCAATCGAACCTCTTTCTCCTTTGTTCCCCTGCAGTCTCATGATGCAAACATGGCCTTCGCTGGCGGACAGGACAGCTTTTCTCAGTTCACTATGGACATGGTGCGTCAGTACATGAAGGACGAGGAGGTAAGACTGCAGCACCAGAGCTCTCTGCTGCATCTTCGCCAGAAAGCAGTGAAAGAGAAGACTAAAGCTGAGCTGGCCTGGCTAGAGCACCAGAAAAAGAGGCTGAGGGACAAGGGAGAGGATGACAAAATGCCACCCATCAGGAAGAAGCAGAGGGGCCTTCTGATGAAACTACAGCAAGAGCAGGTACATGGGGGAGGAAATGTAATGACCTTAAGTCACAATTGAGCTTTGGGGTTTACCGTATTTTCCGCACTATAGAGCGCACTGGATTATAAGGCGCACTGTCAATGAATGGTCTATTTTCGATCTGTTTTCATATATAAAGCGCACCGGACTATAAGGCGCATTAAGCGAAACAAAACAGTCAGATAAGTCAGTCAGTCAAACTTTATTAAACAATAACTCAACATTGTTCAAACGTTAATGAGCGTATTCACAATAACTCCCAACCTTGTTCAGTTGTAACACGTAAAAAAAACAGTCTGATACCGCCAAATCAAACGTCGTCTTCTTGCTTCCTCCACTTCCGTACCATTGATTCATTAATGTTGAATTCTCTCTATTCCCATGTTCTACTGCGTGACTGATAGCCTTGAGTTTGAAGTCCGCGTCGTAAGCGTGTCTCTTGACAGGTGCCATTTTGGGGTCCTTATACACACACACTGTAATATTATGGTGAAGCACAGTATGTATTACTCCGCGACGCTCCTGACTACGGTAGCCGTAATGCTGCAAGCGGTGCGTGTTATGCAAGTACAGCGCGTATCCCTATGCGTAGCTAGACAGTTAGCTAACATGCAAAAGTCCTCCAATAAAGATGCAAGGTTTGCTTTCTTGACTTTACTGTTCTTATTTTACTTCGTAAAAAGACAAATAGTTTCCAAGGCTCAAGCATCACAGACACAAACACAGTTTTTTAGCGTCTCTGCTCCACGTGTTGATCTCGCAGCTCCGTAAACAAAGATCCTCGCAAAGCAGAAGCGCTCACTCTGACACGCCCCCAGCAAACCAACAAACCAAGGAGCGCTCACTCTGAGTCAAAAAACATGTCCCAACTCTATAAACATAGAAATAGGCAGCACAGTGCGGCTTTGTAGTTTACAAAAGTCGTACTAAAACATTTTGACAGAGCGCCGTGTACCACACAAAATCGCTTCGAGATCAGTAAACACAACCAGAATTAATCCATATATAAAGCGCTCCGGATTATAAGGCGCACTGTCGCTTTTTGAGAAAATTAAAGGCTTTTAAGTGCGCCTTATAGTGCGGAAAATACGGTACTGTGATCTTAACCATTACTTCACTCACCAACTTTCTCTCCCACTGTACTCGTGTTCCCAGGCTGAGATCAAGCGACTTCAGGAGGCCAACAAAGCAGCCAGGAAGGAAAGGCAGCTGTTGCTGAAGCAGCAGGAGGAGATCGAGCGGATGAGAAACTCTACACTCAGACTGAAGGAGCGTCTCAAGTGTGCTGGGGGTGAAGCGCCACCTGTGAGTGCAACAGTCACTAATCACACAGTCGGAGAAACTCACGCAGCTAAACAAGAAACTAAAATATGTTTCTGACGACATTTAGGGCCAAAAACAGTGTTTCAGCAAGTAATTTCCTCTTTAATGGACTAGAGAAAGAAAGCATCTTTCTAACTGTAGAACTGTCTGCATGTCCATTCATCCCCCCCCTCCAGGAGACGCCTGCGTCAGAGACCCCCGTGTCCGACGCAGCCTCCCCCAACATGAGACATGCTGAAGATGTCCGCAGCCCCTCTCCCTCGATCTCCATCTCTGGAAGTGAGACCAGCAGCATCATGCAGAAGCTGAAGAAGATGCGCTCTCACATGGATGAGAAGTAAAGACTTCTTAATCGTGTATTAATTCTCTCTGCTCATTTGTTTTATGTTCGTTTGGCCCCTGATTTCATTTACCTTTAACACATAATAGTAGGATTTGTGTATTAATTCTACTGTGACAGGTGAGAAATGTTCTAATTCCATACACAGCGTCTTTAACTAATGAAAAGTAATACGTGCGTGCCATCTTTCTTTCTTTTAAAACGCTGTGGATGAGAAGATAAGCATGCTCCATGTTGTTCTCCCTCTAAACTAGACAAGAATCCAAACCTCTTATTACAGCGACTTCCTCTTGTGTTGACGAGTACCTACATGTGCTTGGAGTTCATGTTCGTCCTCCAAGGTTTTAGACTTGGCCCGCAGCTTTGGTCAGGTGACTGCAGAGCCTCTCATGACTGGGAAGCTCCAACAAGTCGGTTAATTGTTCTGGGGTTTAGGATTTATGACTTGGATATCGCACACAGGCACACACATGGTGGCACTTTTGTTTAAATTCGCAACACAACTTTGATGCATTATGAAGTTCAATATCACCACATTTAAGAGGATCCAACAAAAACATAAGTGTTTAGATATGTGTCTGATCATGCATTTACTGGCTTGCTTGCCATTTTGTTAAAGCATCACTTGTTTCTTCCCTTCCCTCTCGTTCTCTGTTCACTGACCTGCTGTTGATCAAAGCAAATGTACGCTAATATTCGTCTTTACATAACACACCAACTTAATCTAAGGCTGTAATACCTCACACTGCATATTGTTTAAGGATCTACTGATAACAACCCCCCCCCCCCAATAGTGATTTAAAAGTATCTATGTTCTAACAGAAACCTGGCAGACTGACACTTTGGGTGCAATCAAACCACATTTTCTCATATCGCTCTTCTCTCTCCCTCTCTCTACATGTCTGTCCCCTCTTGTGTCTTTAATGTTTTCCCTCCTCTTACATTGTGCGTTGTTTGTTCTCACCCCCATGTCTGTGTGACTCTTTTTGTCTGTTGCGTGCTTGTGTGTTGTAGACACTGTTCTCCTGTCCACTGCTTCTTCTCTGTGTTCACGGCCCACCACTGGGCCTCTCTCAGTGTCTGTCTTCCCAACCTCCACCCTAAATTCCAGCTCTTTATCTACAACCAGTTGGTCAGGTACTGTACAGTGCTCTCTACCTCTTCCCCAGCACCTCCACATACTAGCCCTGCCCCACCCCACCCCATGGAACATGCTTGTGTTCATCCACTGGCACTGGGACCTTGTAGGGGTGGGACGGTGAATGTTGACTGATGGGATGTGTTGCTTTGTTTCCAGGATGGAATTTGTGGGGGGGAGGAGTTTGAGTGAAAGCTTGAAAAAGTGCCCAAGGAAGCCTGCCCTGCTGAAATAAGCTAACCTTTTGACCACTTCACTTTTTAAAATGTAGACAGACTTTAAATAAGCAACATAAATGAACATTTCATGTGTGAGGAGGAGAAATATCTCGTCCTACCCCCGAAGACTTTAAACTAAATATACATTTTATGCCAGCGGTAACATTGAGAATACTCGAGGGAAATAAGGTTTTGTGAAGGTTAAAGGTTATGTTTATTTTAAAAGGAGCCTTCCTTGATGGATGGGAATCTCAACGCTGAGATTTCACTGATTTCTATGGTGTTAAATTTGTGACTCTTCCCTCTTTTCTTTCTCGCCTCTTGGAATGAATGTTGCGGTGCTCTTCTGCGTCCCGTATACTCTGGCGGCTGGTTGATGCAAAATGTTTTGAGATGAAACCACACTTTGACATGGAAGTAAAGTACAGCCCAGAGATGGAGTGGTCCATCTCTTTAATGAGCCCAGTAAATCTTAACTAGCCCTCTTTATTAGCTGACTGTTGCGTAGAATTGGATAATAAGTACAGATGGCCATTGGCTGTAATAGAGTTTGGGAAGGCACTAAAAGAAGCCCAGTCTGGTTCTTCAGTATCTGGCCTGTCATCAGTATACATTAGGTCAAGAGAAAGGCCTCTAAATTAGATCACGGCTAAATAATACTGCACTGTAATGGCACCCATAGCTGTGGGGGACCACATTACACACAGCTGTACCTGACTGCAGAGATATGTATTTATAAGCTCAGTGTTAGTTTGATGTTAGAGTTACAAATCCTGTTTGCTTTGCAAGACAAAAGAACCGCTGTGTTCAAGTCTCGTCCTCGTCAGTAACTGGATGAGGTCATACTAAAGTTTCAGTCCCGACAGCGAGAACCGATCTGCTGCCAGTGTTTAGATAATAATCTGTGACTGGGGTCACATGTGAGGCAACGTCCGGCTTCACTTCCTCCAATAAATACATAGATATAAATGTGCAGAATTAAAATTTCTTATTTAAATTCGTTTTATCGTGCACCTGCAACTTGGTAAAATTATTATTATTATTTTCTTTTAATTAACAGGAATTGCAATTCAAGTGTAAGCCTTTAAAATGCAACAAATCAAAACTTAAACAGCAATTAAAATTCCATTTTAAAACAATACTACTGCATAAAATGTAATCATAATTAATTAATCCCAAGTAGCAGTAGAAGCTGTTGCCGCAGCGAGCGTGAAATTCCTGCAATCAGCTGACATGTTTGTCGTCAGCTACGCGGTCTACTGGCCTGCTGACGCATGACGTGGTCCTCGACTCAGACGTAAACACAGAATTAAATTGAATAGATTAGATTCATATAGAAGAATATAAAAGGCCCTATTGTCACAGATACCCAATCCTGCTCCTTGAGTCAGTGTCGGCCCGAGCGGATCAGTGCATCCCGATACTAAAGAGACGCATTCATACAGATGGAACAGCCTCTGCTTATGTTTGATGTGTGAGTGACTTCAACCAATCAGTGTTCGACCCCTGGGTTTCAGTCTGATGCATGAATCTGACATGTTCACTGTTCCTGCTCTCGTCTTCTCCTGAGACGCACGTCATCACTTTATGCTCGTTTATTTGATGGGTGCTTGTACACGTCTTTATTTGTATGATTATTCCAGGGAAGGAAATAAGTAAAGCATGTATTGGGTGTGTGTGTGTGTGTGTGTGTGAGTGTGTGTGTGAGGTGCGTTTGCTGTGATTAATGGAAGTGCAGGTGATTTGGTTCTGTTTGCTTCTGTGATGTCATGTTTAACATTCCTTATGCTAAATGTCTTTGTCCTTCTTCTCTTCACTGCCACCATTACCTTATCCCTCCTCATCTCCCCTTTCTGTTTCCATTCTTACCATCTCCTTCCCCAGGTTCCTGACGAAGCGGGAGCAGCAGCTGATGCAGAGGCGTCATCATGCCGAGGAGCTGCTGCAGTGGAAACAGCGGCTGGACCGGGAGGAGGCAGAGGTCCGCAGGATGGAAAAGGAGGCTCTGGCTGTATGGGACAGTCAAACATCTCGGGGCGTCGCAGAGAGTCGGGAAAAAGAGATTTCCGACATCAGCCCGAGCGCCAGTCACCGTCAAAGCTCAGAGCCCAGAACTGACAGCGAGAAAGGTGAAGCAACAGGATCCTTGATGGTTCTAAAATCAAACTCGGGTGAAAGATAATCTGGGACAAATAAAACTAACTTTATGTTTCATGTGTTTTCAGAGTATGTGAGTGAGGGCGACTGTTCCTCAGCGACACCCGAGTCCAGTATACACACAGAGGAACCGGGGAACCGGCAGCCAGGAAGCCCATCTTCAGTTCTACCTGCATCGATCCCTGAAACACCTTTGTTGGCGTCCGTGCAGAGCAGCCCGGAGAATTACACCCACGACTTCACGTCAGCTTCAGCGAGCAGACAAGTAGGCAGAACTGTGCAGAACAACCTGTAATGTAGAGTCGGTGACACTGAGAGCAGTTTACATTATTGACAAGTTACTAGCAAGTTGGATCAATAAACCATGTCTGAGAAGCTCCGTCAAGCTCATCCCACAGAATTCTGTTTAGATGCTGTCGGGTTTGTATCCTTACATTGAACTTTTGAAAACACCAAAAGCTTTTTAATGTGCGAGGGACATGCAAGAGGGGTGACGACACGTTTGTTAGTTTATCGTATAAAATATTAATCACGGGCTCGGTTAGTCCCTCTGACTGTTGTTATATCCTGAAGTAATGTTCCTTTCTCTTCCGCTCCTCCTCCTCCTCCTGTTTAGTCTCCACTCAAAGGCAGCCACAGCCCCGCTGCCTCTCCTTCAGATGGCAGCAGCAGAACCAAGATGCAGCTCCGCGCCTCCTCCCGGACCACCAACCAGGACCGCACTCAGCCAACTGAAACCTCCGTGCCCAAGCAGCCTGGTGAGTTACTCAACACACACACACACTGGATGTGCAATATTTTTGGGGGTGTATTATAGTTACTGGTAGTTCTCATAGAAGGGAGAGTGTGCGTAATGCAGCTATACTGCTGGCGCTGTGTAGTCGGGCTTAATGCGATGCTGCCAGGAATACATTATGCAAGCACTTCCCTGATGCCTAACCTGCTTAGCTGTGTGATGGGAGGAGAGAACACTTTGCTTTGGACTTAGTTACTGCACACGCACAGAGTGAAAGTTCTGCAGGCCCAGTCTTGTAGCTGAATGTGTTGTAGCAGGCCATTGTTTAAACCTTTAATCTTTGTAATACTTTGTTCATTGTGTACAAATCAAAGCAACATGCACTGAAATGAACGCAACACATTGTAAGTAAAGAAAATGTACACTAATCTCCAAAGAATTGGGTTTGAGATCGAGTGGGCGCAGAGGTGGATTACTCTTTGCTAATCAGAGATCTGGCACTGGTTTCACATTCTAACTGATTTATCATCAACATGTTCATTCAGAACTCATTTCAGACCAGAGTGACATAGAGAGCCGAATCAAGGCGCTGAAGGAAGAACTCCAAAAACGGAAGTTTATGGCCTACCAGCTGAAGAAGGAGCAGAAGAAGAGACACAAGGAGCACCTGAAGGCCCAGGAGGCCAGCCTACTGAAGCAGCTGGAGGTGTGTGTGTGATTATATTTGTGTTAATGTGTGTTTTGTGTGTATTCATGCCCTGCAAAAGCATATTTCTTCATATCTTAACTATTATTCTCCCGTTTTCCTTTCAGAGCTATAACAACTTCATCGAGAAAACTAAGGCAGAGCTGAAAAAGAAGCCAGACTCGACACCTGACACCAATTCCCAGATCAAAGATTCCACCTCAATCGCAGAGCAGTCCAGTGTTACACCACATACTCACAGGTACCAAACACAACACATGTAAACATGACAACACATGTTATCCTGTAACTGGAGTAACAAATCCTTCTTCCTCAGGTCTGACACCAGCAACATCTCCGACTCTGAAAGGACGAGAGTTGATGCGTCGTTAGATCACAGTGAGTAAAATACTCATCATAACTGATATATATATATATATACAGCACGTTGTTTTAATGTGTTTTGACATAGATGCTCCAATAATAACAATAATGTGACCCTTTCCTATGATGACAGATGCCCTTCATCGACCTGATCTCAGTAGATCCACCTCCGTGCCTGAAGAATTGTCTGATGAAGACCCACCAACAGTCACTGCAACCCCGGTACATGGAAGCCCAGAGTGTCCGCCCTCAGAACACACGCTTTTAAGAGCTTCCTCTAAGGACGCACATCTGTTTGAGGACGATTACATTATGTCGTATCAAAGATCTCACATCCGCGGTGAGCTGGAAGTGAGCGAGACACTTGAGGATCAACAATCTGAACGTCTTCTCGGACTAGAACAAGAAGACAAACTTGACTCCAGAGAGAAGTTGTCTACATCTAAACACGTTCCCTCTTCCGTGAGTGAAGAACATCGAAACTCTCCATCTGTGAACGTCACACAAGATGAACAAATAAAGACGACGTCTGAAGAAGCTGCAAAATCTAATATTATCTCCTCTAGTGAGTCGCATTCAGCTGCCATGGACCTCAGAACGTCACCGAGCTGTAGATCTGCATCCAGTGACCCCTCCGACTCTCTTGACTCGGTTGCCTTCTCTTCAAAAAGGGAAGCCCCCCCAAAGGATGCCGAGGCCTGTTCTCCCATAGCAGATGGTTATCATGATGACTTTGAGTCTTCAGTGGATTCTTCACCCGAGGATGGTCGTCATGCTTCCAAGCCTGCTTCTCAAATCTCAGTTGCCACCACCGAGATCAAGGGCTCCCCGAGCAGAGCCGCCCCGTACGACAGCCAGGACGAGGAGGTGGAGGAGGAAATAGATGAAGAACTGAGTCACCGGTCAGGAAGTAGTGGAGCTAGCCACCAATCTGGGAGGATGCTGGATTTCCATAAACATGACAACAAGGATATTGTTAACTCCAGCCACTCGCCACCCGTCTCTCCTTTGCAGACCCCTCTCTCTCCTGTTATCGACGAAATGCTCAGTTTTAACATCGGAGATCGGGTTCTCGTGGGCGGCGTTCAGCCCGGCACTCTGAGATTCAAAGGTCCAACCAGCTTCGCTAACGGCTTCTGGGCCGGCGTGGAGTTGGATAAGTCCGAGGGGAGCAACAACGGCACTTACGACGGGGTGGTGTACTTTGAATGCGACGAGAGCCACGGTATCTTTGCTCCTCCAGACAAGATCTCACACCTGCCAGACAAGTTCGAGGTCTACACAGACACCACGGAGGACGAGGACTCCTTCTGCGACGGCCTGTCGGATAAACGTCAAACAGAAGAGCGCAAATCCCCAAAGGAAGAAAATGGAAATGAACAAACATCTAATGTGGTCTATAAGTCTGGAGACAAGAAGCAAACGGGCGAGTCTGTCCACGAGACTGGATCCAACAATAACTCACAGAATTACAAAGAATCCAAACATCACATTTCTAACGGCAACACTGGGGACATAATGTTGGATTTTGAAGATGCACCAACCACCCTCCTCATCTCTGACATGGACAACATCGGCCTGGGGAAGCAGAGGAGAGAAGAGGGAGACTCGCAACAGTTGGTTCCTGCAGATCTTTCCGCAGATATCGGGGAACAGCAGGACAGAGACTCGCTGGACACATTTGCAGACAAGCTCCTCAACAACTTTATGAAGGACACTTTGATGCAGTTTTCTGAAATTAAAAAGGCTAAAGAGCAGAAGATCGACGCTGCCAACCAGATGAATGGAGAGCTGTTTGGTGAAGATGTTGAAGAAGAAGAAGAAGAAGAATGGTTCTCTTCAGTGCAGCAAAAAGACGGTCTCCCCTTCTTCCTGCCAGAGAAACGGGAGCTGTCTTCTCCAGAGCTGTGCAACCGACCGGTGAGTGCGTTTCTGATTCTTTAGTCAAATGTTCAGAAGATTTTAAGATAAAGGTTTTATCTGAATGTATTTTGAAGTTACTGACGAACTGTACTTGTTGTTTTGACCTGCAGAACCCTTGTGTTCAGTATGTGCTCAGCCAAAGTCCAACTCTTTGTTGACGGACTTTATTGAATTTGCTCTTTGCTGAACAGTTTGTGTCTGAAACATCAGTAAGAAAGAATAAGACTAAATACAACCTTATAATGGGACTTGGTTTGTCACGGTGCAGTTAGATATCTATATTTATTACGTGAGCATGAAATTGACCTTTTTTCTGTATTTCTTTGACAACAGGAGAGTCCAGTGCTGGGGGCCAGCGGGCAGGAGGAGCTCGCCAAGCGACTAGCAGAGCTGGAACTGAGCCGTGAACTGCTGGAGGAGCTGGGTGACGATCAGGACTGGTTCGATGAGGACTTTGGCCTCAGCTCTCCGCAGAGAACAGCAGAGACTCAAACAGAGAGAGAGAGAGGAAGAGGAGGAGAGGCTGGGGAGGTCCGGCTCATCAGCTGCAGCATCCCTGGGGGGGCTGGTCTCAGGTGGGGAACAGCAGGTTAGGATTCCACCTCGACCCGAGCTGCCTCTCCCCCTGCCCCCAAAACTCCCGGAGCAGCCTGCCATGGTGGTGCCCCATTCAGCCACAGAGGTGGAGAAGATGGTCCATGCTGCAACTCAGGAGCTGTGGGAGAGCTGTGGCCTGGGGAGGGACGGAGCACGGACTCTTGCACAACTGCCAAACCCTGAACCCTCACAAGAGTATCTGGGTAAAGAGGCCAGCAGCCAGGACCAGGAGGCTCTCTGCATCCGCAGCTACAGAAAGGTGAAAAGGAAAACTTGCAAAACATTTATAACAAAAACAATCGTGCTTTTTAGCCCATTTAGAAATGTGATGTGTGTATTCTACCACAATCTGTAAACTGGACATCAGCACACAACCTTCCTGCTTCAGTAGCGCTGCATGGTACGGCTCTGCTCCACTAGCACCAGGTATAATACCAGCTGTAGCAACACAGTGTAGAACTCATCTTAAACGGGACTCCTGCTGGATCCTTTCATCAGCAACCAAACAGAGGAACGTCTGCACTTCGTCAAGTGTACGCCGTAGTCTTGCAAGCTGCCATTTCTTTTTTTTAAATCTGCGTCAAGTGAATAAAAGAAGTTGCTGTTTGACGGCTGCTTGTTCGTGCAGGGTGTCGCTGGGGACGATGCTCTCTGACCAGTCAGTGCTCTGCAGTGTTTTAACTCCACCTGCTAGTATCAGCTCAGCTCGCTGACGTGGTACGAAGTAAAGTACCAGTTACTATCCACAACCTTTGCTAATGGAAAACCAAAAAAGATGGAGTGGAGTGTAGTCTTCCTCTGAGGGAGTTCACTGAGGTTAAAGGGCAGACGAGTTTCCATTACTCAGCAGATTCCTCTCTGATTAGCGTGTTGATTTTGTTTCAAGACTCCACAGCTATTTGAGTTGCCTGCAGGATATCCCCCTTCCACTGACACACTTCAGACTCTTGCTGCAGATATTGCCTCAGATGCTTAACTTTGAATGTAAATACTATAGCTGTTGAGCAGTGAATAATTCTGTCATTTTGACACGCGTTTACGTTCATGATTACTCGACCTGAGAAGCTACCGTAGCTTCATGCTCAGTTTATTTAACATTACATATTTTAAACACTTGTATGTCACTCCACAGGCTGTGTACGACCTGACGTGGGAGATGCTTCAGGAGATCTATGCCGAGGATCCAAACACCGATCAGCCTCAGTGGGTCAAATCACGTCGAGCCAAATCCTCCTTCTACCACAGAGTGAAGACGCCTGGAGACCTCTCCAGAATCCAGGTACAGAAAGAGACGCTACATGTGTCTGAAAAGTAACTCACTCAGACAAACTTCTAAAATGAAAATGACGCAACTAGATTAGTTAGATTATAGTTATGTTATGGTTTGTTTCTTATCTTCCAACGGAACAGGAAGTGGAAACACGTCACAGTTTGGTTTTGTTAATTCACCTCAGTCATCTGCAAACTGTTATGGAGTGCAGTAATGAAGTCCTTAACAAATGCAGTGTAATGTCTTTTATACACCTGATGACATTGTGTGTGTGTGGGGGGGGTTTTCTTCTTCAGGAATTCATCTCTGCAGAAGTCCTGAAAATGTACGGACTGACAAAAGATCACAGCCAGAAGACGGACTGGCAGAAGATGCTCAAATTTGGCAAAAAGAAGCGAGACAGAGTCGATCACATCCTGGTAGGTCTCACGAGGAAATGATGTGATTTTAAAGGGCAGCAGTTTCATATGAGGGGTTGCATGTTCCTGACACCATGACAGAACACTTAATGTACAGTCAGCATTTGCAGCCCACTCCAGATCACCATCATGTGTTCCTCGTCACTGTGATACAGCAGTTGACCCTGTTTGTCTTTCAGGTTCAGGAACTCCACGAGGAGGAAGCCCAGTGGGTCAACTACGACGAGGACGAGCTGTTTGTCAAGATGCAGCTGGCAGACAGCATCTTTGATGCGTTGCTTAAGGACACTGCAAACGTGCTGACTCTAATCTATGACAAGAGGGCCAAAAGAGAAGACGCCCTCTCCTGACAGCTTTCCTGCTTGGATTTAAACTACAACCTCTAGCTCAACCCCAGTCTTTCCCTGCCCCAGTGAACTCCAGCCAACCTCCCGCCGCTCGGTCTTCCACCAGCTGATGTGCCAACAGCGACCCTCAGATGCCTTCAATCCCAGCGTTACCTCTCAGCTAAACAACTCCCACTTCTTTCTGTGACAGTAGTTTGCTGAACTGTGCTTCAGCTAACTATAGCAGTTGTATCATTTGTTCTACACACAAAACGCCTCTTGAGCAATCCAGCCTTCTGAAAGCTTGACTCCACCTGCTCTCAGTTCTCCCTCCTGGACTGGTCCTTTTGTAAATGCCAGTTGGAGAACCAGTGGATGTTTTTGATAGGATGGACTGTGCCATTGGTTTGCATATAAAGTCCATTAATGCTGCTAAATTGATCGTTCCATAGGCGAGTGTAATATAAAATCCACCTGGAATAAAAGTAGGTTGTTATATTTTGTATTGAATCTTAAAGTAAAAAGATATATACTGTATATATGGAGTCACAAATTGTAATAGAGTAGCAGATAAAGAATATACAGTGTAGTCCACAAGTGATTTGACAGTGACACGTTGTTGTGTTGGCTTCGTAATCCAGTTCATTGAAATGAAATGACTACTGTCTGAGGTTAAACTTTAAGCTTTGATGACAGGGCTCTGACCCACAGACTCACTTGTTGCTCGTTGAGGTCTGGTCTTCAGCAAGTACGAGAAATACTTAAAAGGACTGAGCGCGGCCCTAAAACTCTGTGTTTGCTTTGGCATGACTGTCCTGCTGCATTGGCTTTAAATCGGGCGACTTAGTGTACAAACAAAGCTGAGAGTCAGCACTTTAACTTTATAATCATTGTTGCATTTTAAATCCAATGTGCTGGAGGAGAGCTGAAACGCTTAAACTCTCACTGATCAAATATTGTCAGACTGCGCTGTTGGAGCGTCACTGAGATCACATATTGTATGACACATTTTGCCTCCATAATTATATTATTTATTGCGTGGAAATGTTTTGATTCGAGGCGTAAGGAACATTTTGAATTGTAAATGATCTTGTCAACAATATAGAGATTTTTAACATCTAATGAAATTGTAAAAAAGCACAAACAGGAATGTGAACATGGCAATATATTATGTAGAAGGTTTAATGAATGCTATTGAAACCAGAAAGAAAACAAAGAACATGGGGAGAAACATGTTTTAATATTTAAACGTTGTAGTATTAACGACTAACTGAAAGTAACTTTCTAGTGTCCCACTTTCGTACTTCAGCCGTTTGAAAAGCTCTCCACCGCACCTCTTGAAAAATGTGGTGTCTTACATTTGTTCTGTGCTCTAACTGAAGCTTTAGCACCCATTCAACATTGTTTTTGTGTAAGCATGGGGGGGGGGGGGCAAACATGTCCAAACATCAAGTCCTTTTAGTGTCCCTGTCGGCATGTTTTAAATTTCTTTTGCTCCCATTGGTTTTGGTGTAAACGCACCACATACACACCACAGGACGAGTGTATAGTATGCAAGTGGGACACCACAGACTGACAGGAGGTCTGAGATGTTTTAAGAACTGAAATGCTGGATTTGAGCCGTACTTATCCTTCAGCCTGTTTTACTTTCTATGACCAGAGAGAAACTGCTGTGCTTGTCTTTGTTTCTTCATCAGTTGCCAGCTGAACATTTGCCCAAAAAAAACATGGAGTCCTGTAGCAGCATGGGTTCATGCTCCACTTGCTGCTGTGAAAGATTTGTCTTTACAGCAGCAAGTGCAAACCAGAATGTAGCCGGCGATGTAGTCAGACGTTCTCAGCGTTCAGTTTAAGTGCCTCTTTAAATTGATTTACAACAAACTTAGTTGATGTCTCAACATCCTTTTGGACCTATTGTTCTTTGAATGTCTCTTTCGCCTGCTGGATACTACCGTTTTGTAAATGATCCTTAAAAGCTCTTCCTTCTAACCGGTTTTGCCAATACTTCAGTTTCTGCCTTGTTTATCTTTCTGTATTAAAGCGTCGTCGAGGAAGTTATTTTTTTTTAAAACCCAATTTTCCGAAAGCCTCAGCCTGAGGAAACATTTGTTGTGCTAACAGAATCGCTGACTCACTCTTAACGTTACCTGCTTCTTGTCTACGTCTCACCTACATCTGTGCATATAGACACGGTTGAGTCATGTTATTGATTTAACTATCAGGAACTAGATTGTTGACACACACACACACACACACACACACACTCCACACACACAGTAGGAGTCCTAGAGCTGAGGCGACTGAGCACGCAGTACTGTATCCAAGGACCTACTTCAGTCCTCGCTGTCAGCGCGGCTTTAATTAAACTATTGTGGCAGGTGTGACAGAGCTTCCTAATCTTTGACTGTTTGGAGCTAAAGTGACCTTAAACTGAGTCTTTTTTTTTTCTACCGTCGATGTTTTAAGAGTTGCTATGTTGAAACTGTAAATGATATAATGTAGAAAAAGACCAAAAACATTGACACTCTCCATGCTGTATGTCTCGTCTGTAGGCATATGTAACTGTAATGGTGACATGATTAGTACTTTAGAAACACTTTCTGCCAGGCTTCGTTGCAAACGCTCTCAGATTGTCCTCTTGAATTGATTGTATGTGGGAGGAAGTTCAGCTCCCCTGTGTAACTATGCAGTACCTGGTCTTATGCATCGCTTTCTATGTGTGGACCAAACCGCTTACACTTCTGCTGTACATTCACTAAATCGTCAGGAAGCTGTTTGGTGCACGCTTTGAGCAACTTTACCTTTTAATAGAGTTTGATCTGAATAATTCAAGTAGCCACAAAAGATTTGATTATCAAATTAACCCAGTCAGACTAGATTTCCCCCATTTCATCTTTTGAGATGTTTCTGAATATTTATAATAATGTGTTGTGATTGTGCGCCAAGTGCACTTGAAGACTTGTACAATTCTTTTATGGGTGTAAATATTGTGTCTATTCTACCTGACCCACTGTTACTGTAACCTGAACGATTGTTGTAAGATAAACACTGTTTACTTTGCAAATATGTGCAAAAATATATATTTGTTAACTAAATGAACTTTGAAATTGTAAATAAAGCTTTCATTGTTTCTAAAGGAATGCTGTAGTGTGGAGTTTGCAGGAGTTATTACCAGTGGTGGACAGTAACTAAGTACATTTACTCAAGTACTGAACTTAAGTACAGTTATGAGGTACTTGTACTGTACTTCACTATATTTTCTTAAGCCACTTCTACTCTAAATATTGTATTTTTACTGCACTTTATTATTAGTTACTTTACTAATTAGATTTGTGCACACAAAACATGGAAATGTAAAGTACAGTTCGAGGTTTTCACTTCACAAATGTGAAGATTTGCTGATTTCCCTATTCATAATGTTCATAACTTTAATGTATTAGTAATAATGTTGAGGTTTGGACTAAACTAACATTTTGTTGGCACATTTCTCATGATTTTCACACTTTTTACAAACCAAACAGTCAATAGATTAATGAAGAGAATAATCAAGATTAATGTATAATGAAGATATTCATTCGTATATACTGTAGTTCAGAATGAGCTCCAGCTAATTATAAATATATTAAATATTAATGCATGAGTGATAATGTTAGAATAACAGTCACACGAGACTTTTAATACTTTGAGTACATTTCCCTGATTATACTGAGTAACATTTTCAATGCAGCACTTTACGTGTATCAGAGTACTTGCAGTGTGGTATTAGTACTTTTACTTAAGTAAAGAATCTGAATCCTTCCTCCACCCGGGTCACCACGGTGCTGCTGCAGCACGGACAGCAGGCGTCTGGTTTTCTGCTTCCTCAGAACTGCAAATCAATAATAACAATTTCTAAAATGCAGGAGAATTGAAGCCTCTGATTGATTTCAGGGCTGCAGCAACAGTTAAAGACACCACCGTCATGTCCTCTAACATTTATAGGAATGTGGGAGTTACATGACATTTACAGGAGTTTACAGCCTATGATTACACACATATTTCACATGTTTGGATTTTTAAAGCTAATAGTTATTTGTCTAAAAGTCTTAAAATGTGACCGTTTTTAGACAAAAAAATAATAATAATGTGCAGAAGGAATATTTACATATTAAAAAGGTACACATTAATGGAATTTTGTTATTTTTATTTGATTAACATTAATGAGGTTTTTTTCCTGATTGACAGGTATTTTCATACAAAGACATGGATTAAGGATATTAACATTTTCTGGTGCTGGTAACTGTTAACCCCGGTTTATTTAAAGTCACTAGAATAAATAACCACAAGGGATAAAAATAATAATATGAAAACCAGTGATTAAGACTTAAAAACTAAGGCAACAAAGGGCACGGCACCTTGAGTAAAAGCCAGACTTAAACTTAAACTCTTAAACTTAAACTCTTAAACTCTTAAACAAAGAAAAACATTAAAATAAATTAAGCGAATTGTAATATAATATAATGAAATACGTGAGACAGTTTATTTGGATAAAATCATTTTGATGTATTAAAAATGTATATAAATAAGAATAACGATCAAATAAAATAAGAAATATAATCAAAATGAAATACATTAAGAGCATAAAACCTGTTCTTGGATAATAATAATAATAATAATAATAATAATAATAATAATAATAATAATAATAATAGTATTAATACAATTGTTGATAATAGTAATATTAATAATATTAGTAGTACTATTAATAATAATAATAATATTGTTAATAATAATAAAAATAATACTTATAATAATTATATTAATAATAACTTTTGTAAATAATATTGTTAATAATAATAATAATACTTATAATTATTATATTAATACTAACCTTTTAAATAATATTGTTTATAATAATAATAATAATAATAATAATAATAATAATAATAATAATAATAATAATAATAATAACTTGACTCAAAGTCTTTTCCTCATCAGTTGTCATGGAGATGACGGCTGTGTGATGCGTTTGGAAACCCCAGAAGAAAATTGTAAATTCACATTTTAATTAACGTTAAAAATGTTTTAAAGTTAATATTTGCTTGTTAATGTATATAACGTTTTATGAAGGTCAAGAATGTACGTTTACGCTCAACTAACATAATGTACATTAACATGATACATATTTATTTAGTAATATTAATAGTCATTTCCTGTATGAAAGCCGTGAAGGGGCAAAAGACGAACGTTACTTGTCGTCACGTTAACTCGCCGAACTGCAGAGATGAGGAACTGTGCACACTTTGTGATGGGAGGTGTGTTTTTAAAGGACTAGGAGCTGTTCAGGGGGAGGACCCGAGAAATCCTGCTGGCCGGGAAAAGAGAGGGAGAAAAAAGTTGTGTCAAGTTTTGTGACACGGAGGTGAAAACTTCACACCGACGGTTAGCTGCAGCTCGGACGGCGAAGATGGCGCGGCGCTGCGGCCGTGCCACGTCTCGGGCTACCGGAGAAATACAAATACATCCCGGAAGGATAGCAACATGTGCAGTTTGGTTATGTTTCTATCTCGTGTTTCCCTCTGCTGTGGAGGCTGGACTGTACACTGCTTCTGACCAAGTCATCCTGTTAAGTCCGGAAAATGTGGACTCGGTTCTGATCAACTCCTCCGCGGCTGTGCTCGCGGAGTTTTACGCGTCGTGGTGCGGACACTGCATCGCCTTCTCCCCGGTGTACAAGAGTCTGGCGAGGGATATCAAAGGTTGGTACGGACCTGCTGCAAGGCACGTAGCTGCAGCTGTTTACAATGGCGATTAATTCTTAGTGCTTATCCAGAATAATCATTCATAATCCTATTTCCCTGCATTGTTTGTAAATACTTTTCAGAGTTTGTTTTATTCACATGATAAACCAGCACACATAGTCGATGATAAGCTTTTAAAGTCTTGCATCCATTACTTTTTGTTATTATTTTCAGCTATGCAATTGATTACCATTGTTGTTGTTTTGGCTAGTGACTAATTCACTATCCTTTTAGTTAGTTAGTAGTTAGTTAGTTAGTTAGTGTTAGTTAATTGCTGAATGTGTTCCCTGGTTACATCTCCCTTTTTATCATATGCATGCAAACAGTGAGAGCTCCAAGCTGCTTCCTTCTGTTAATTAGAGCATGTGATCTAATGAATGTCTTTTTATTATTCTGGCTCTCCATCATCACATCCTCCAGCTGAGTTTAGTCTCTGCAGCTCATGAGCCAAAATAAATACCACAGAGCGATGAGGAGGAATATAATTAGGATGATAGTTGAGGGCAAAGTTCCTGATGATGGCAGGAGGCCTGACACAGTCATGGGGTATTTCAGTCCACACACACACACACACACGCATGCACACACACACGCACATGCAGAGTCAACAGTGGTAACTGATGTCTTGGCATGCTATCAAGTGCTTTGCTCTGGAGTTCGGAGGGTCATCCAGTTTATATATGAGGTGAATACAAGATAAATTAGGATTACACGCAGATGATATCACTGCCATCATGTCAGATTTCAATCTATTTTATGTCACACTTTTATTATTAAGGTGACGTATAACTGCGTAGTATAATATTGAGTTCTTCTGGACAATAAGGACTTGTTGTTTATTGATATACTGAAGTGCACAGGACCCCGTCCACTGTCGTCTGTGCAGGGGGCAGCAGACGGTACACTAAATATTTACCTTGGCTGTATTTTCTGTCTGTTCTTCAGAGTGGAAGCCAGCTGTGGACCTGGCGGCCATCGACTGTGCTGAAGAGGAGAACAGGAAGGTCTGCACTGACTACAGCGTCCGAGCGTATCCCACCATAAAGGTACGATGCAGAATGTAAACAGTTCACACAGGATCACGGACCGCGCTGCTTCTCCCCTCGGGACGGCTGCAGGAGCAGAATTCACTTATTTAGATGACCAGGGACAGATGTGATTAGAAGATGATAAACATTTATGCTCCACTGTCGCAGACGGTGTACTTTAAAAGCAAGGAAGTCTATTTTCTGCTGTTAATTTTTCAAATAATAATCTAATAATAGTCTAAAAGATTTTACTCTGGCTCTGTGAACGACACGGCTGTATTAAGAGTGTAATACAAATATATAATAAGAAATAGTTTGTTCTGTGTGGAGGCTGGACTGTGTTTGAGTAGAAAGGATAACATGATAAACTATAATAAATGTATTAATTAATCAGCAACAATTTAAATAATCAATTACCTTTTGTTGAAATTATATTTTAAGCAAAAATGCCAAAAGTTCAGCGTTTCCAGCTTCTATCTCTCTTTGTCCTTTACTCCATGACTTGAATAAAACAATCTGCTATGGTCTGTATCTTCCACCAGACTACATTCAGAAATCTGCCGTTTCTAGCCCCCCCCACTCTTCTCCTATATAGTTTCTGACGTGACCATGAAATCAGGAATGTTCACAGTGTCCTCCAACATGTCAGCGAGCTCCTTCTTTCAGCACGAATACGTTATGTTTGATTTGGATTAGCATGCCGTGTATAATGTGCATAAGCATGTGTGGAAACAAAATACTTATTTGCAGGTACTTTACGAAGGTATTTGATAAACAAGAGTACATTCAAGAGTTTAACTTCCGGTTTCAGCGCTGTGTGTGTGTGTGTGTCGTTGTCTGTTGTGTAATGAAGTGAACTCTTCTAACTCTTAGTGCGTTTCGGTTGTTAACTAGTGATAATTTCTAAATAACCACGGACATTTCTTCAGCAGTTAAACAGTTTTCTGCATTTCTTTTGTCATTTGTAAAAAGAAAAGTAAAAGAAATGTTGGCGTTGTCATTTAGTAACTTTAAAATGTGTGTTATTGTTCAGTCAACAGGGACCTTCTGTCTGTCTGAGTCGTGTTCAGTGTTATGTTGTGTTCAATGTGTAAGAGCAGCTTATTTTAAAAGGGTTATTAATATATCACACTGCAACATTACACAACGCTTCTCTCACGGCCGTGTGAGGCCCGTCTATCTGATCTCACTTCTCTTTCTCTCCCCTTCCTACGTAACCCGAAACATCTCTCACGTTGCAGTTCTTCCACGCTTATTCCAAGGATGGTTCTCTGGGACAGGCTTTTAAAGGTACGACTGCACACGGGAGCAAATAAAGGAGCCTTCACCTTTTTGTAAAGGGTTGATGGTAAATGTGGTCGACTGATGCAATAAATCCCTCAGTCTGTGCTCTATTGACAGAGAGCTGCCAAGCCTGTTCTTCCTGCGTCCAGCGGCGTCGTTTGACCTGACGGTGACGTAGTGGGATGCCAGGAAGCACTACACTGTTATAGTCTCTGCCTCTGGGTCGCCAGCGTGTGCTCCAGAGCTGCAACAATAGTGAACAATGTCCACTTTGTCAAAGATGAGGTATTTAAATGCCTTTTAAAAACCTAAAGATACTTTAATGTGGTCTAAAACAGAGAAAAGCAGGAAGTGTCCACATTTGAGAGGCTGAAAACAGCATTTATAGACATTTATGCATGAAAAAGGTAAATGTAACGATTATCTATTATCAAAATCCCCTAATTGTTGCAGCTCCAGTGTGTAGATGCCGCTCAAAAACACAACTTCCTTGTTCTCTTCGCTTGTATTGCAAACCAACTGTATTCACTTCCAACTGTGAAAAAAGCTTCACAAAATATGAGCGCAGAGGATTTTATGGACGTATTTATTCGAGTATACATCAGAAGAAATGCAGCGGAGAGAGGCCGAGGACATACGACCGGCAGACACACTGGGAGTCAGAAGCTCGTGTGCAATGCATCCTGGTACATGTAGGCACTGCTGGGAAGGCCTTTGGGCAGGAGAGCCCAGTTTTCTCTGTCAATAGAGCACAAACTGAGGAATGTATTGCATCAATCGACGACAGTTACCTTCAACACTGATGGGACATCGCTCTTACATCTTCACAGTCTTCTTCACAGTCTTCTTCACAGTCAACCTGTCATCACACAGTCAGCTCATCACTGTATGAAGTTGTCTTGATGCTCTCTGACCTCCAGCTTCCTCTCATGATGTCCGGGTGCTCCGTCACAGGATCATCAACAAACTGGAGAACCATGCAGAGCCCTGGCCCCCCGCCTGCCCCCCGCTGGAGCCCACCAGGTACACACACACACACACACACACACACACACACACACACACACACACACACACACACACACACACACACACACACACACTCGTAGTTATAAAATGTATAACTATATTTTACAAAATGTTAGTGATGTTTTTGCAGATGTTTAGTCTGGAAGAAGGTTGTGAATAATAATAATAATAATAATATTTAAACCTGTAGTCACATACTCTGTAACGACAACACATGCTGAACCTTCAGTTTGGTGAATTATATAGTTATATATAGTTGTGTGCTCGTGTTGCTGTAGAAACACATTCCCATCATGCTGCATCATTTCATCTGCTCTCATCATTAGAGGCTGTTAATTATTTGTTGAGGCATCGAAATGTTTCCACAAAGAAGAAGAGACTTCATCCTCCCAGCTCTGCCCACATGCTGACCTGCATGTACTCACACACTGCACACACTTTATTACCATGAGGCTGCAGGAAAAGGAAGCAGGAAGTCAAGTGTATTTCTCTTTTTAGATTTAAAGGGAAAGTAGCAAGCTTCGTCTCAGAACTTCCTCTTCTTCTGCTTCTTCTCCTACTTCTCCTTCTTCTTCTTTTCTTCTTCTTCTCCTTCTTCTCCTCCTTCTTCTTCTCCTTCTTCTCCTTCTCCTCCTTCTTCTTCTTCTCCTTCTTCTCCTCCTTCTTCTCCTTCTTCTTCTTCTTCCTTCTTCTCCTCCTTCCTTCTTCTTCTCCTTCTTCTTCTTCTCCTTCTTCTTCTTCTTCTTCTTCTTCTTCTTCTCCTTCTTCTCCTCCTTCTTCTCCTCCTTCCTTCGTCTCTCTGCAGGCTGCAGGAAAAGGAAGCAGGAAGTCAGTGTATTTCTCTTTTTAGATTTAAAGGGAAGTAGCAAGCTTCCTCTCAGAACTTCCTCTTCTTCTGCTTCTTCTCCTACTTCTTCTTCTTCTCCTTCTTCTCCTCCTTCTTCTCCTTCTTCTTCTTCTTCCTTCTTCTCCTCCTTCCTTCTTCTTCTCCTTCTTCTTCTTCTTCTTCTTCTTCTTCTCCTTCTTCTCCTCCTTCTTCTCCTCCTTCCTTCTTCTCCTGCAGGCTGGCAGGAAAAGGAAGCAGGAAGTCAAGTGTATTTCTCTTTTAGATTTAAAGGGAAGTAGCAAGCTTCCTCTCAGAACTTCCTCTGCTTCTGCTTCTCTTCCTCCTTCTTCTTTCTTCTTCTCTTCTCCTTCTTCTCCTTCTTCTTCCTCTTCTTCTTCTCTCTTCTTCTTCTTCCTTCTTCTCTCCTTCTTCTCTTCTCTCCCCTCTTCTTCCTTCTTCTCCTTCTTCTTCTTCTCCTCCTTCTTCTCTCTCTTCTTCTCCTTCTTCTTCTTCCCCTCTTCCTTCTTTCTTCTCTTCTCTTCTTCTCCTTCTTCGTCTTCTTCTCTTCTTCTTCTTCTTCTTCTTCTTCTTCTCTCTTCTTCTCTTCTCTCTTCTCCTCTTCTCTCTTCTTCTCTCCTTCTTGTCCGCTTCTTCTTCTTCTCTCTTCTTCTCCTCTTCTTCTTCTTCTTCTCCTCCTTCTTCTCCTCCTTCTTCTTCTTCCTCCTCTGTCTCCTTCTTTCTTCTTCTTCTACTTCTTCCTCCTCTGTCTTCTTCTTCTTCTCCTCCTACTTCTTCCTTCTTCTTCTCCTTCTTCTTCTCCTTCTTCCTTCTCCTTCTCCAAATTAAATAAAGTCTTCTCGATTTAATATCAGAATGTCCTTTTTATTCTTTTAAGTTAAAATATGTCCGTATAATCCTGCACCGTTTAATTCTCCTATTTGATCTCTGCTGGATCATCAGCTGATCCCTTTAAGATTTAGCTTAGCGTAGCTCATACCTGGGGTTTCAGTCTTATGTGGTTAACGCTCTCACCCCCCCCCCCCCCCTGTTCCTCAGCCAAGCAGAGTTCGACAGCTTCTTTGACACCAACAATGTTCAACACCTGGCTCTGATCTTCGAGGACACAAAATCCTACATCGGCCGAGAGGTAATGGCTTCTTCCTGCGTGAAGTTAAATGTGTAAAACTTTTAATACATTTAAAACAATATATACAAATAATATGATTACCAAATATAAAGTATGAACACTAGCGTGTCTATGAATTTTAGTTTGTTAATACACATATATTTTATTTAGTTCCTTCATTTTCAGTGTACACATTTAATGAGAACTGTGCAAAAGTAATTAATGTAAAAAGGGAAGAAGTAATAAGCTAAAGCTGCCTTCACCTGGTCAGTTATAATAAGTAATGACTTATTATAGATTATTTGATATTTTTTACACGTGTATTTGACCGAAATATATAAACAAAAACAAAATAAATGCTGAATATAGTTTCAATCCCAGACATACATGACATCTGCTTCGTTATTATGTTGAAATATAACGTGTCGAACACCTGTGTGCACGGCGTTGTTCAGGTCACACTGGACCTGTTGCAGTTTGAGAACGTCGCAGTGCGGAGAGTCCTGAGCAGCGAGGCAGCTCTGCTCAACAAACTGGGAGTCACTGAGTTTCCTTCCTGCTACCTTTACTCTCCTGGAGGAAACTTCACCAGACTCAAAGTGTGAGTGTGTGTGTGTGTGTGTGTGTGTGTGTGTGTGTGTGTGCGGTCTTCACCTGCCGCTGCATGACACCGTGCTGTGCACTTTATAACTACAGTGTTACTTACAGATAAAAGAACATATGTGCACAGAGATGCACAATCTTAAATAGTCATAATTATAATTTTCTACATTTTCATTGTACGTGTCTCCGTAATGATAATATCACAACGTGGGGATTAGTTGCAGCAGATCATGAAGGAACATGCAGTGTCTGGTCGGTCCCTCCATGCTGACGGATGTGCTGTGTTTACATTTCAGGCATCAGTTGATGCAAATAACAGCTGTTAGATAAATGAAAAGAAGCGGATTGGCAGCACTAAGGTTGTTTCTCACTAGTCTTTCAGTGTAAAGTCACACAGGTGTGGAGGGCAGGCTACATTATATTAAACAGGTGCATCACTATGGATAGGCCTGTTCATCCTTTAATATGCACTATATTACATACTTTAAAGCAATAGTTTGGATGTTTTGAAGTGGGGTTGTATGAGGTACTTCTCCACAGTCAGTGTGTCACCTACAGTACACAGCGTCTGCACGGCCCCAGGAGAAACAAGAGTTACCACACAGAAGCTAAATGTACAGCTGTGGGCGGGGGCAGCAGCAAAATGTAGTTAACCCAGCTAAAAGATCAATATCAGTTTAAGTGTTTCAGACAGACAGACAGCTTTACTGACGGGGAGCTGAAGCTGTTATCTCTGCTCTCACCAGACTCCATTGGAAAAAAACAGTAACTGTACCTCGCAGAACACGGTGGTTGCCGGTCTGCCGCTGCCCTCGATCGGTTAGTTAGTTTGTGTTGTTATGTGTCTTTGGTGAATCCGAACGAACCGAAATCACACGATAACACAAACTAACTAACGATCGAGGCAGCGATAGACCGGAAACCACCGTGTTCTGCGAGGTACAGTTACTGTTTTTTTCAATGGAGTCTGGTGGCTTTGCTGAGAGCAGAGATAACAGCTCCAGCTCCCCGTTGGACGGAGGAATCTGCAGTAAGGTAAAGCAGTGAAAATCTTCTAAATATAGCGTACACTGATATTGATTTTTTTTAAGTGGATAAAATATGTTTTGCTGACCCCGTCCGCAGCAGATCATGTCTGAGCTTCCTGCTGGTTCTCCTGTCTGCTTCTCCAAACTGCTGACCGTCATCACTGATTATGGAGAAGTACCTCATACAACTTCAAAACATCCAAACTGTCCCTTTAAAACAGATGCTGTGTTTTTCTTTTATTAAGTCAACCACTTGCATTTAAACTCCACAGCTGGGTTTTGGTCTGATTGCACCGTAACGGTGGGAGAGGTCACACCCTTATCATTGTCTTTGGTTAATGAGATTTGCCGACCTTTTAATTTCAGCACAGCTCCAACTTCCACCTGAGCAGACGTGTAATTAGCCAGAATAAGTGAAAACACCTGTGTGAGTGAGCAGGACAGAACTTGAACTACGGTGTTTTCCACTGAGCGCTGCTGCTGCTGCACACACACTCGCTGCGTTTCCTCAGTATCTGCTTTGGGACGGCCCGAATAAATGCCAAACCCACAATGTAAACACACAAATGCAGGAGGCCAGATTGTGGTAAAGCTACACTGTAATAGTAACCATGGCTAAAACACAGCAAGCGCCAGGATGCACCAGGGATGTTGAAGTTGTGAACGTGTGAGGAGAATATATCTTGTGTGTTCTGAACCTGGTACAAAGCAATATATTTGTATTTATCTCTAACATTGTAAAGATTTGAAATACACAAACATCCTATTGTTCCACACGCGACAACTTTGCTTTCTGCCGTAAACCTTCATCGTGTGCTCATTATCTGAACCCTATTCATGAGAATATTTTAAACATCTGGCCTCTTAATGGGATCAGAGCATCAAAATGGGTCCCATTATTCACCATCATAAAGCGGCGCTGATCATTCCTCACCCTGCAAATTCATCTGCTGTTTCTGCCTCTTTGTTTGGCTGTTTCAATAACTTGGCATGCAAAGAGGACTCTTTTTAGTTGACAAATGCAAAAAGGAAATGATTTATTGCTGATTTATTTATTCACCCTCCATCTCTCCCCTTCCAACCCCCCTCATCTCCATCACTGTACAGAGGGGAGGTTTTTTAATTTCTTGCATGAAAACAATGCCATTGCTTTTCTGGCTTCACCTGCCAAACAAGCCCCAGCCGCACACGGCGACAGATGGTCTCCCATCATCACTGAATGTCTGATTGATCCTGGGAGAGGTGTGTGTGTGTGTGTGTGTGTGTGTGTGTGTGTGTGTGTGTGTGTGTGTGTGTGTGTGTGTGTGTGTGTGTGTGTGTGTGTGTGTGTGTGTGTGTGTGTGTGTGTGTGTGTGTGTGTGTGTGTGTGTGTGTGTGTGTGTGTTGTGTGTGTGTGTGTGTGTGTGTGTGTGTGTGTGGGGGGCGTCTCACATCCGTCATGCATGTAATGCGTGCTGGTCCCAGGTGAATGCATTCCCTCCCAGCCCGCCCTGATGCCTTCCTGCTCGTCGGCCCTGGGGATTGCTGGATGAATGGCTCTCCATCCACATCTGTACACTCCCACCAGACACGCAGGTGTAATTGAGTCCCGGGCTGGTGTTAGTGAGCGTGGGCCCAGAGTATCCATCCTCCTTATTACCATCCTGTTCCAGTTTTTCTCTCTGTCACTGTACACAGGGGGAATGGAGAGAGGGAGACAGTATAGAGACGCGAACGCTGAATAGGGTGGGGTCGCTAAGCGAGCGTTATGGGCGAGCTCCGAGATCTAGAGCATCGAGCCCATCCTTTCGTTTTGCCAATCCTGCCTACAGAGCCGCGCGCGAGCGATCGCGAGAGCTCATCCCTCGCCTGGCCGCCCTGGGTCTCGCTACGCGCGTGGCCGAGAGAGAGCGAGATGAGTTTTTCTCTCGATCTCTCTCTGCTCTCGCGAATATCATCGCTCCTCGCTCCAATCTACGTTACTCGCTCTATCTTCTACCTCGCTCTTCATCGATGCTATTCCTCTCTCTCTCGTCTGCTCTTCGCTCGCGCGCCTATCTTCTCTGCTCACTCGCTTATGGCTCTCTCTCTCTTCCTCTTCTCTCTGCTACTCGCTAGCGCTCGTCGCGTGCTCTCTCCTCTTCTCTCTCTCGAGCTCTCTACTCTCTCTCTCCTCGCTCTCCCTCCTCTCGATCCGTCTGTCTGGTTGCAGGTTATCTCATGTTCTCAGCTCCACGCTGCTCTGGCACCATCTGCTCAGTATTTGAAACGCGTTCCCGTAAGTGCGTTAAATATATGGCCACGAAGAAATACTGTCATAAAACAGTTTTTATGGGAGTGGACCGCTGAAACAAAAGGGTGAAATAAAAAACAAAACAGGGACTTAGTTTCAGGGTCAGAGCTCTTAACACATGGCTGCACACACTGGGACACGTGTATACTGTTACTTTATTACTTTATCTGACAGCAACTGTGCATATTAATAACATTTCTAAATATGCACAGAACATCTTCATGTAGTACCTGAGACCTGCCCTTTCATCTCCCCCCCCCCCCCCCAAGTGTTTGAGGGGTCAAAAAACACAGAAACAAACGCTCTTTCTTTGTGTATTGTCGTGTTGAAACAGCGAAGCAGGACAGGTCCACGTACTTCTGCACAAATCACATAACATGCAACCTTCGTGCACCGCTGACTCTCCTCTTCCCTGTTCCATCACATCTGAGGAATGTTTGTATCTTTAGTTGTATCGGAGATCTGAAGCTATTTGTATCTTGAGTGCGATATTAATAAAGTTATTATTGTATAGTTTATGTTGAGTGACCGTCTCACTTGTCCTTCGCTCCCTCAGCAACATTGAGGCTCGTACTTTCTACTCTTACGCCCTCAAGAGGCTGCCGGGGGTGGTGCGTTCAGGGAAGCCTCCCCCGGTCGTCGTAGACGTCCGCACCAACAGCACAGAGAAGCCCTGGAGACCCTTCAACAGGTAAGAACTATACACGCTGCACACACTCCTTCTGTCTGCTCATCCTCATTATGTGTGTGTGTGTGTGTGTGTGTGTGTGTGTGTGTGTGTGTGTGTGTGTGTGTGTGTGTGTGTGTGTGTGTGTGTGTGTGTGTGTGTGTGTGTGTGTGTGATGGTGTGCGATGGTGTGCTCAGGTCCAGGGTGTACATGGCAGACCTGGAGTCAGCGTTGGTGTACTCTCTGCGCGTGGAGCTGGCTGCTCACAGCGTCATCAGAGGAGAAGCTCTGACCGCGCTCAACAAGTACATCTCTGTGCTGGTGAAGGTACGGGTACCAGACAGAGCACACACACAGGACATGTGCAAACCTAATGATGTGCATTGATCAGGGCTCATTATTTTATTATGACAACATTGGCTCCATCATTAGCTCAAAAACCCAGATAAAATATGAGATTTAAACAGATGACGCTCGCTGTGCAGACATGCTGTATTAGATTCATTCATTGTTCTCTCTGTAGTATCTGCAGCTCATTCATTTACTCTTCACTTTCTGTCCTTGTCACCAAGGGACAGAGGATTGTTTACTGTAAACTATGGTGATCAGGGAAAGACAATCTGTTTTAAAGGGATTTGTTTCTAACCTTGTCAGAAAACAACAATATTCAGCATTTGCATCGTTCTACGAGTATAATGTGAAATGTGTAGTTCCAGCAGGTCGCCACTAGATGGAGAGTGAGACAGCAGAATATCTCTTCACGTTGGAGATTTTAACTGATGTTTTGCAGCATTTAGCTCAAAGTTCCCGCTTCATAACATGTGTTCTTCCTTTAGAATCCATCTGGTTATTTGGCACATTTACCTAATTTATTGTTTTAGTCAAATGCACCACACACACACACACACACACACACACACGTGTACACAGTGGTGAATGCAGAAGTGGAAGCCATTGAGTGGAGCAGCAGCACAATCCCTCTCTTGGGTGTTGTTGACCCTCTTGATGTTTGCTCTCAGGGGGATTGAAGCGTGGCTGCCACCCAGTCGCTGCCCGCAGGCTTCACACACACACAACCACCTCTCCTCCTCCTCCTCCTCCTCCTCCTCCTCCTCCTCCCCCCCTGCTTTTGGTTTCACACAGGCATTTCTGTAAATACATGTGGACGTGCCAGCCCTCTGTGGTTCACCCAAACAACCACCCGACAACCGTCACATCCTCCTTTTACGTGTTCTGGTCTGTCTGTCCTTGTGTAAAGAAATTCCTTTTCGACTAACACTCATACGATTTTGGAGTTTTTCCACAAAGAATCGTGCAAAAGCAGCACTTTAAATCATAAATTACCAGAGATGTGCTCGTGTGTATGAAAAAAAGCTTTTTTTTTAAATTAACGAAGACCAATTAGTCGACTAATCGTCGGGCAGCTCGACCGTTTTCCTTTTCTGCTCTCTTTGAAGATAGTGTCTAGTCTGATTGTTTTATCAGCTTTTATTACATATATGCTTTCTTCATCTCTCCCCGCGGCTCACAAGCTCTTCACCTCGCTGAAGTGCCCGCCAGGCAAACATGTTGTTGTGATGATGAGGCCTGACCTGCTAGCCCTCTCCCTATTGGCTACACAGCCGGCTGTCTCACTGCCACCAATCTCTCTGATTATATCTCACTCTCTAGGGAGGTGTGTGTGTGTGTGTGTGTGTGTGTGTGTGTGTGTGTGTGTGTGTGTGTGTGTGTGTGTGTGTGTGTGTGTGTGTGCAGAGCTCCGAGGCCATTAGCTCCAGTTTGTTTAGTCAATAGCAGCCGGTCCCAGTGGTGTTCTTGAGCCTGTCCCCCCCCCAGCATGATGGAGCAGCCGCTCCGCAGGGCTTTGTGTGGCGGAGGAGCTCGTCATTGTTGCATCTGACTGCGACTTGTGACGGTCTTATTGCGGTTTGACGGAGCGATGTCGCTACAAAGAGGCCGAATCCTTTCCGCCGGTCAGCTCGGGGGGAACACTTCATGTAAGACGAGCAAGTGAAAGCAGTTGGAGGAGATTTGGGGACGAGAGTGGACGATCCTTAAAGTGGCAGAACATTGTGGTGATTTACTTTTTAAACAGGAAATGTAGAAGAGAAAGTCTCACACGAAGAACTACGGCAACGAAAGACAAACGAACGATGAAAACCACATAAAGAAACTTCTCAAACAAGATTCACAGCAGAACAAACGTTTACAGCGAGCGGTGCGATCCAACAGAGATCATCAACAAACGTTTACAGCGAGCGGTGCGATCCAACAGAGATCATCAACAAACGTTTACAGCGAGCGGTGCGATCCAACAGAGATCATCAACAAACGTTTACAGCGAGCGGTGCGATCCAACAGAGATGAAACACATCAACAAACGTTTACCCAGAGTGCTTTGCCCTTCGTGGTATCTCTTCCTGTGTTCGCCATTGGCCAATGAGATCATATATCGATGCACAATTACATCATCTAATTTAATAACAACAAACACAAACTATCTAAACATTAATTACATTTTAATATTATTATTATTTCATATAGACTTTGTATTTATTAAATTGCCAGACAACCTGCTATATTGTGATATATATTGATATGAACTACAGCCCGACTCTCTTCACACGACGATGCATCTGCTGCATGAGATAAACATGTTCCTCGTGCGGGATACCTCCCGTCTAAATCTTTAAAGTCCCCGTAGAAAGATGCGCTCATATTTAAACGTTAGTTTCTCCTGATGCAGTGAATCATCCTGAGTTCGGATGTTGTTGGATAAAGAAATGTTCTCTCGTCTTGTGTCATGTGACGAGATGAGAGTGACTCGCGTGTCCTCCCTTCAGTGGTGACACATTTCTTTTATTTTTTACTAAAGTGATAATTAGTGGCGAGTGTATGAACATACATTAGGGGTGATACTGTGCGGGGCTCGCAGCTAATTATTATTATTATCGTCACTGTCGATTAATCTGCCAATTAGATCAAATAATAGTTTCTTTAAAACGTCAGAAAATTGGGAAAAATGCCAATTTGGCATCTTCAGATTCTTTTGGCTGATTAATTAATAATTAATTATTGTTAATATGTTAATTATTAACATTAATGAACCCAAAAATATTCTGTTTACTTTAATAAAAGAAATAAAAACACTCCTTTAAAAAGCTGGAACCATCAAATGTTTTGTATTTTGTAAAATTACTTAAATATCAAAATATTTGCCTTTTTAAATTGTATTTATTTATAATCGTTGTTGTTACATCTTGAGGACACGCTAAGTCTGTTATTTAAATTAATATGTATTCGTCTCCTTCGTATATTAATCTTTTTTTTTTTTTTATTATCCTGACCTAAAAAAAAAACTGTCCAAGAATTATAATTCCATGAAATGTTTGTTTCTTCTCGATCCACAATCATCGCATCTCCATCCAAACATGTCAACATGCCCCCCCCCCCCCCCTGTCTTGTCAGGCTGAAGCCGGATTTATGAAGCCTCTACATGTATATGAGGATTAAAAAAAAAAGTGTATCTTGGGAAGCATGAGAGCATTACAGCGAGGTTTTTAAGGATTACACCTCCATCCTGCTTTTCTTGAAAGAAGCCTTTCAGCCCAGAGGGGCAGGGGAATAAAACAAAGAATTAAGAGGGGGGGGGGGGGGCACCCTTCTCACGGCAAGGACATAATGTTCACAGACACACAATATGATGCTCTCTGCGACTGTAAATATGGATCATATGACTGTTTTAAATAAGCACTTTCAAGTTGATGACTGTGATTCCACTTGTAGTTTACCGTCTGTAGAAAACAAGCTGTTTCCACTCTGCGGCACGTGTCTGCAGCCCCCCCCCCCCCCCCCCATGCTTCCCCTGGTGGATTGAAGTTAGATTATGACCGAGGGGCCTCACCCTTGTCTCCTGCCCCGCGCCTGGCCCGGTCTGCCCTGTTGCAGCCGACAGATGCCGCCCTCTCGGGACCGTCACCACAAGGAGCTTGTGGTTTCTCAAGTGCTGCTGATACTAATCGGATCAGGGATGACATATTGCCGGGGTGAAGGGGATTGTCATGGTCCAACTGGGACGGGGGCAGGGGGGGAGACGGGGTTAGAGGAGGGGAAGTGTGTGTGTGTGTTTGTCTCGAGAGAGAACAAACAGGAGATATGTTGTAGAGATGATAAGATGAAGAGGCGTTACACTTTAATCACTTGGTTTTCCCAGTACGGACTTTTACCTGCTGTGAATCGATTTAAATGACATTTTAAATGTTTAAATGTCACAAAGTGTTTCGTTCGTTTCATTTGTTCTGAACTGTTGTTGATACCGAACACTCCGTGTCTGAGAGTCTTCATGATGGATCTTAAATGTAGAACAGCAGACATTGTTTCTTTGTAGTCTCGGTGTTTTAACTGGACTACAAACGGTCTCCTGAGCGTGCCGCTCGTCTGTTCGGCACATTCATCAACATATGAGGGAAATATATTTTGGCATATTGATTGGTGCCATCAATGATGAAGGTCAGAGGAGTCCAGCAGAGAGCTTCAGGAGAGAGCTTCAGGAGAGAGCTTCAGGAGAGAGCTTCAGGAGAGAGCTTCAGCGAGAGCTTCAGCAGAGAGCTTCAGCAGAGAGCTCAGGCAGAGAGCTTCAGCAGAGAGCTTCAGGAGAGAGCTTCAGAGAGAGCTTCAGGAGAGAGCTTCAGCAGAGAGCTTCAGGAGAGAGCTTCAGCAGAGAGCTTCAGCAGAGAGCTTCAGGCAGAGAGCTTCAGCGAGAGAGCTTCAGGAGAGAGCTTCAGCAGAGAGCTTCAGCAGAGAGCTTCAGGAGAGAGCTTCAGGAGAGAGCTTCAGGAGAGAGCTCAGCAGAGAGCTTCAGGAGAGAGCTTCAGGAGAGAGCTTCAGGAGAGAGCTTCAGCAGAGAGCTTCAGGAGAGAGCTTCAGGAGAGAGCTTCAGGAGAGAGCTTCAGCAGAGAGCTTCAGCAGAGAGCTTCAGGAGAGAGCTTCAGGAGAGAGCTTCAGCAGAGAGCTTCAGCAGAGAGCTTCAGGAGAGAGCTTCAGGAGAGAGCTTCAGCAGAGAGCTTCAGGAGAGAGCTTCAGGAGAGAGCTTCAGCAGAGAGCTTCAGGAGAGAGCTTCAGGAGAGAGCTTCAGCAGAGAGCTTCAGCAGAGACATCAACGTGAGACATGAAGCTCATGAATAGTGTTGCCCCGGTGACGGCGAGTTAAACCCCTTTTCTTCTGGTTAAATTCAAACAAACGGTTAATGAGCTTTACTCGTGTGTGTGTGTGTGTGTGTGTGTGTGTCATTCTGTGTGTGTCTCATTCTGTGTGTGTGTGTGTGTGTCATTCTGTCTCAGTGTGTGTGTGTGTGTGTGTGTGTGTGTGTATAATTCTGTGTGTGTGTTATTCTGTCTCATTCTGTGTGTGTGTGTGTGTGTGTGTCTCATTCTCTGTGTGTGTCTCATTCTCTGTATGTGTGTGTGTGTCTCATTCTCTGTGTGTGTGTGTGTCTCATTCTGTGTGTGTGTGTGTGTGTCTCATTCTCTGTGTGTGTGTGTGTGTGTGCCTCATTCTGTGTGTGTGTCTCAGTCTGTGTCTCAGTGTGTGTGTGTGTGTCTCATTCTGTGTGTGTGTGTGTGTGTCTCATTCTCTGTGTGTGTGTGTGTCTCATTCTGTGTGTGTGTGTGTGTGTCTCATTCTCTGTGTGTGTGTGTGTGTGTCTCATTCTCTGTGTGTGTGTGTGCCTCATTCTGTGTGTGTGTCTCAGTCTGTGTCTCAGTGTGTGTGTCTGTGTCTCATTCTGTGTGTGTGTGTGTCTCATTCTGTGTGTGTGTGTGTGTGTCTCATTTTGTGTGTGTGTCTCAGTCTGTGTCTCAGTGTGTGTGTGTGTGTCTCATTCTGTGTGTGTGTCTCAGTGTGTGTGTGTGTGTGTCTCATTCTGTGTGTGTGTGTCTCAGTCTGTGTCTCAGTGTGTGTGTGTGTGTCTCATTCTGTGTGTGTCTCATTCTGTGTGTGTCTCAGTCTGTGTGTGTGTGTGTGTGTGTGTGTGTGTGTGTGTGTGTGTGTGTGTTATATCTGCTGGTAAAATCAATTGTTTGTTTGTCTTTAGGGATTTACAAAGTTGTTGCTCTCTGCACATATCTGGTAACATATTAATGTTATTAATATTAATATTTAATGTAACAGTATTGTGTGTGTTCGTGCTGCACATCTGTTTTATTTGTAACGACCAGTGTTCCTGTGAGTGACTGTTATTTAAGGCTGCCCCCCCCCCCCCCTCTTAGCCGACTAATTGGTCGTTTTAATTTGAGTTGACTCAGATTTATTTCGTCTATTAGTCATTTTCTAAATGAGAGGAGGACCGACATGATGTTCTTGTGTAAGGCAGGTGTGTTCTGTTGCTCACAGTGTAAACCAGTATAAGTTCTGTAAGGACTGCGGCCCACTTCGTACCCACATGATGAAACTCGGCTGTCCGTGCAGTGTTCCTGCAGACCAAGGTGATGAAAGGTGAAAGACGCAGCCTGGAGCTACGAGAGCAGCGGGACGGACTCAGGACGGAGCAGGACAAGAAGCTTTAAGCAAATCACTGGAGGTCTGGTGAAGTGGTCAGGGTGTAACACACAGATCCTGTTAGAGGGTGATGAATAGACGGCTGAGCTGTGGACTGAAAGGCGTGTGTGTGTGTGTGTGTGTGTGTGTGTGTGCAGGTGTATTTAGTCGAACAAATGGTGGAGGCCAATTTAAAAAGACTCAGTGATGCAAATGAAACGCGGGCCACATGTTGGAGGAGGTTCCTCTGTTGTCTGTTCTCTCAGATTCACTTTGTAGAAATGTTTCACACTTTGACTCCGAGTCCAGATGTCGTTGAAGTGACGCTTT